>NW_027516731.1:0-54040 GCF_048772815.1 Callospermophilus lateralis
TTTGCTGGTATTTCGGATACTCGTTATTTCTTAGAAGCTTGGCAACCCCTCTCAATTAAAGTGCTTTTCCACAGTCTGTGCCTAGGGCTAATTAAAGAGGAAACAATCCTTAGAGACAAAACTGAGAACTCCTTTATTTTGTCAAGTTTCAAAAGCTACTACAATCCATGTTGGATTTAGAGTTCCAAATTCATCTATCTATATAGGAGAGAACAGAGAGAAACCTAAATATAAAAACTGCTACTGTAGACGAAGGCTTCAACCTAGAAGAACAAAATTTGGTGAGCCAAGTGGGTACTGTGTACTAATCATTACTACCAAGTATCATCAAGTTTGGGTGAAAAAATATTTGCTGATATTTCGGAAACTCGTTATTTTTTAGAAGCTTGGCAACCCCTCTCAACGAAAGTGCTTTTCCACAGTCTGTGCCTAGGGCTAATTGAAGAGGAAACAAACCATAGAGACAAAATTGAAAACTCCTTTATTTTGTCAAGTTTCAAAGAGCTACTACAAACCATGTTGGATTTAGAGTTCCAGATTCATATATCTATGTAGGAGAGAACAGAGGGAAACCTAAATATAAAAACTGCTACTGTAGGCGAACGCTTCAACCTAAGAACAAAATTTGGTGAGCCAAGTGGGATTTGTGTACTGATCATTAGCAACAAGTATCATCAAGATTGGGTGAAAAAATATTTGCTGGTATTTCGGAAAATCGTTAATTCTTAGAAGCTTGGCAACCCCTCTCAATGAAAGTGCTTTTCCACAGTCTTTGCCTAGGGCTACATGAAGAGGAAACAAACCAAGGAGACAAAACTCAGAACTCCTTTATTTTGTCAAGTTTCAAAGAGCTACTACAAGTCATGTTGGATTTAGAGTTCCAAATTCATCTATCTATATATGAGAGAACAGAGTGAAACCTAAATATAAAAACTGCTACTGTAGACGAACGCTTCAACCTAGAAGAACAAAATTTGGTGAGCCAAGTGGGATCTGTGTACTGATCATTACCACCAAGTATCATCAAGATTGGGTGAAAAAATATTTGCTGGTATTTCGGAATCTCGTTATTTCTTAGAAGCTTGGCAACCCCTCTCAATGAAAGTGCTTTTCCACACTCTTGCGTAGGGCTACTTGAAGAGGAAACAAACCATAGAGACAAAACTGAGAACTCCTATATTTTGTCAAGTTTCAAAGAGCTACTACAATCCATGTTGGATTTAAAGTTCCAAATTAATCTATCTATATAGGAGAGAACAGAGAGAAACCTAAATATAAAAACTGCTACTGTAGACGAACGCTTCAACCTAGAAGAACAAAATTTGGTGAGCCAAGTGGGATTTGTGTACTGATCATTAGCAACAAGTATCATCAAGATTGGGTGAAAAAATATTTGCTGGTATTTCGGAAACTCATTATTTCTTAGAAGCTTGGCAACCCCTCTCAATTAAAGTGCTTTTCCACAGTCTGTGCCTAGGGCTAATTAAAGAGGAAACAATCCTTAGAGACAAAACTGAGAACTCCTTTATTTTGTCAAGTTTCAAAAGCTACTACAATCCATGTTGGATTTAGAGTTCCAAATTCATCTATCTATATAGGAGAGAACAGAGAGAAACCTAAATATAAAAACTGCTACTGTAGACGAAGGCTTCAACCTAGAAGAACAAAATTTGGTGAGCCAAGTGGGATTTGTGTACTGATCATTACAACCAATTATCATCAAGATTCGGTGTAAAAATATTTGCTGGTGTTTCGGAAAATTGTAATTTCTTAGAAGCTTGGCAACCACTCTCAATGAAAGTGCTTTTCCACAGTCTGTGCCTAGGGCTACTTGAAGAGAAAAGAAACCATAGAGACAAAACTGAGAACTCCGTTATTTTGTCAAGTTTCAAATAGCAACTACAAACAATGTTGGATTTAGAGTTCCAAATTCATCTATCTATATAGGAGAGAACAGAGGGAAACCTAAATATAAAAACTGCTACTGTAGACGAACTCTTCAACCTAGAAGAACAAAATTTGGTGAGCCAATTGGGATTTGTGTGCTGATCATTACCACCAAGTATCATCAAGATTGGGTGAAAAAATATTTGCTGGTATTTCGGAAACTTGTAATTTCTTAGAAGCTTGGCAAACTCTCTCAATGAAAGTGCTTTTCCACAGTCTGTGCCTAAGGCTACTTGAAGAGGAAACAAACCATAGAGAAAAACCTGAGAACTCCTTTATTTTGTCAAGTTTCAAAGAGCTACTACAAACCATGTTGGATTTAGAGTTCCAAATTCATCTATCTATACAGGAGAGAACAGAGGGAAACCTAAGTATAAAAACTGCTACTGTAGACGAACGCTTCAACCTAGAAGAACAAAATTTGGTGAGCCAAGTGGGATCTGTGTACTGATCATTACCACCAAGTATCATCAAGATTGGGTGAAAATATATTTGCTGGTATTTCGGAAACTCGTTATTTCTTAGAAGCTTGGCAACCCCTCTCAATGAAAGTGCTTTTCCACAGTCTTGCATAGGGCTACTTGAAGAGGAAACAAACCATAGAGACAAAACTGAGAACTCCTTTATTTTGTCCAGTTTCAAAGAGCTACTACAATCCATGTTGGATTTAGAGTTCCAAATTCATCTATCTATATAGGAGAGAAGAGAGAGAAACCTAAATATAATACCTGCTACTGTAGACGAACGCTTCAACCTAGAAGAATAAAAGTTGGTGAGCCTAGTGGGATGTGTGTACTGATCATTACCACCAAGTATCATCAAGATTGTGTGAAAAAATATTTGCTGGTATTTCGGAAACTCGTTATTTCTTAGAAGCTTGGCAACCCCTCTCAACGAAAGTGCTTTTCCACAGTCTGTGCCTAGGGCTAATTGAAGAGGAAACAAACCATAGAGACAAAATTGAGAACTCCTTTATTTTGTCAAGCTTCAAAGACCTACTACAAACCATGTTGGATTTAGAGTTCCAGATTCATATATCTATATAGGAGAGAACAGAGGGAAACCTAAATATATAAATGGCTACTGTAGACGAACGCTTCAACCTAGAAGAACAAAATTTGGTGAGCCAAGTGGGTACTGTGTACTGATCATTACCACCAAGTATCATAAAGATTGGGTGAAAAAATATTTGCTGATATTTCGGAAACTCGTTATTTCTTAGAAGCTTGACAACCCCTCTCAATGAAAGTGGTTTTCCACAGTCTGTGCCTAGGGCTAGTTGAAGAAGAAACAAACCATAGAGACAAAACTGAGAACTCCTTTATTTTGTCAAGTTTCAAAGAGCTACTACAATCCATGTTGGATTTAGAGATCCAAATTCATCTATCTATATAGGAGAGAACAGAGAGAAACCTAAATATAAAAACTGCTATTGTAGGCGAACGCTTGAACCTAGAAGAAAACAATTTGGTGAGCCAAGTGGGATTTGTGTACTGATCATTAGCAACAAGTATCATCAAGATTGGGTGAAAAAATTTTTGCTGGTATTTCAGAAACTCGTTATTTCTTAGAAGCTTGGCAACCCCTCTCAATGAAATTGCTTTTCCACAGTCTGTGCCTAGTGCTAATTGAAGAGGAAACAATCCATAGAGACAAAACTGAGAACTCCTTTATTTTGTCAAGTTTCAAAGAGCTAATACGAACCATGTTGGATTTAGAGTTCCAAATTCATCTATCTATACAGGAGAGAACAGAGTGAAACCTAAATATAAAACCTGCTCCTGTAGACGAACGCTTCAACCTAGAAGAACAAAATTTGGTGAGCCAAGTGGGATTTGTGTACTGATCATCACCACAAAATATCATCAAGATTGGGTGAAAAAATATTTGCTGGTATTTCGGAAACTTGTAATTTCTTAGAAGATTGGCAAAATCTCTCAATGAAAGAGCTTTTCCACAGTCTGTGCCTAGGGCTACTTGAAGAGGAAACAAACCATAGAGAAAAAAATGAGAACTCCTTTATTTTGTCAAGTTTCAAAGAGCTACTACAAACCATGTTGGATTTAGAGTTCCAAATTCATCTTTCAATATAGGAGAGAACAGAGGGAAACCTAAGTATAAAAACTGCTACTGTAGGCGAACGCTTCAACCTAGAAGAAAACAATTTGGTGAGCCAAGTGGGATTTGTGTACTGATCATTACCACCAAGTATCATCAAGATTGGGTGAAAAAATTTTTGCTGGTATTTCAGAAACTCGTTATTTCTTAGAAGCTTGGCAACCCCTCTCAATGAAAGTGCTTTTCCACAGTGTGTGCCTAGTGCTAATTGAAGAGGAAACAATCCATAGAGACAAAACTGAGAACTCCTTTATTTTGTCAAGTTTCAAAGAGCTACTACAAACCATGTTGGATTTAGAGTTCCAAATTCATATATCTATATAGGAGAGAACAGAGGGAAACCTAAATATAAAAACTGCTACTGTAGGCGAACGCTTGAACCTAGAAGAAAACAATTTGGTGAGCCAAGTGGGATTTGTGTACTGATCATTAGCAACAAGTATCATCAAGATTGGGTGAAAAAGTTTTTGCTGATATTTCAGAAACTCGTTATTTCTTAGAAGCTTGGCAACCCCTCTCAATGAAATTGCTTTTCCACAGTCTGTGCCTAGTGCTAATTGAAGAGGAAACAATCCATAGAGACAAAACTGAGAACTCCTTTATTTTGTCAAGTTTCAAAGAGCTAATACGAACCATGTTGGATTTAGAGTTCCAAATTCATCTATCTATACAGGAGAGAACAGAGTGAAACCTAAATATAAAACCTGCTCCTGTAGACGAACGCTTCAACCTAGAAGAACAAAATTTGGTGAGCCAAGTGGGATTTGTGTACTGATCATCACCACCAAATATCATCAAGATTGGGTGAAAAAATATTTGCTGGTATTTCGGAAACTTGTAATTTCTTAGAAGATTGGCAAAATCTCTCAATGAAAGAGCTTTTCCACAGTCTGTGCCTAGGGCTACTTGAAGAGGAAACAAACCATAGAGAAAAAAATGAGAACTCCTTTATTTTGTCAAGTTTCAAAGAGCTACTACAAACCATGTTGGATTTAGAGTTCCAAATTCATCTTTCAATATAGGAGAGAACAGAGGGAAACCTAAGTATAAAAACTGCTACTGTAGGCGAACGCTTCAACCTAGAAGAAAACAATTTGGTGAGCCAAGTGGGATTTGTGTACTGATCATTACCACCAAGTATCATCAAGATTGGGTGAAAAAATTTTTGCTGGTATTTCAGAAACTCGTTATTTCTTAGAAGCTTGGCAACCCCTCTCAATGAAAGTGCTTTTCCACAGTGTGTGCCTAGTGCTAATTGAAGAGGAAACAATCCATAGAGACAAAACTGAGAACTCCTTTATTTTGTCAAGTTTCAAAGAGCTACTACAAACCATGTTGGATTTAGAGTTCCAAATTCATCTTTCAATATAGGAGAGAACAGAGGGAAACCTAAATATAAAAACTGCTACTGTAGACGAACGCTTCAAGCTAGAAGTACAGAATCTGGTGAGCCAAGTGGGATTTGTGTACTGATCATCAGCAACAAGTATCATCAAGATTGGCTGAAAACATATTTGCTGGTATTTCGGAAACTCGTTATTTCTTAGAAGCTTGGCAACCCCTCTCAATGAAATTGCTTTTCCACAGTCTGTGCCTAGGGCTACTTGAAGAGGAAACAAATAATAGAGATAAAACTGAGAACTCCTTTATTTTGTCAAGTTTCAAAGAGCTACTAAAAACCATGTTGGATTTAGAGTTCCAAATTCATCTATCTAAATAGGAGGGAACAGAGGGAAACCTAAATATAAAAACTGCTACTGTAGACTAATGCTTCAACCTAGAAGAACAAAATTGGGTGAGCCAAGTGGGATTTGTGTACTGATCATAAGCAACAAGTATCATCAAGATTGGGTGAAAAAATATTTGCTGGTATTTCGGAAACTCTTTATTTCTTAGAAGCTTGGCAACCCCTCTCAATGAAAGTGCTTTTCCACAGTCTGTGCCTAGGGCTAAGAGAAGAGGAAACAATCCATAGAGAGAAAACTGAGAACGCTTTTATTTTTCAAGTTTCAAAGAGCTAGTGCAAACCATGTTGGATTTAGAGTTCCAAATTCATCTATCTATACAGGAGAGAAAAGAGGGAAACCTAAATATAAAAACTGCTACTGTAGACGAACGCTTCAACCTAGAAGAACAAAATTTGGTGAGCCAAGTGGGATTCGTGTACTGATCATTACCACCAAGTATCATCAAGATTGGGTGAAAAAATATTTGCTGGTATTTCGGAAACTTGTAATTTCTAAGAAGCTTGGCAACCCCTCTCAATGAAAGTGCTTTTCCACATTCTGTGCCTAGGGCTACTTGAGGAGGAAACAAACCATTGAGACAAAACTGAGAACTCCTTTATTTTGTCAAGTTTCAAAGAGCTACTACAAACCATGTTGGATTTAGAGTTCCAAATTCATATATCTATATAGGAGAGAACAGAGGGAAACCTAAATATAAAAACTGCTACTGTAGACGAACGCTTCAACGTAGAAGAACAAAATTTGGTGAGCCAAGTGGGATTTGTGTACTGATCATTACCACCAAGTATCATCAAGATTGGGTGAAAAAATATTTGCTGGTATTTCGGAAACTTGTAATTTCTTAGAAGCTTGGATACCCCTCTCAATGAAAGTGCTTTTCCACAGTCAGTGCCTAGGGCTACTTGAAGAAAAAACAAACCATAGAGACAAAACTGAGAACTCCTTTATTTTGTCAAGTTTCAAAGAGGTACTAAAAACCATGTTGGATTTAGATTTCCAAATTCATCTATCTATACATGAGAGAACAGAGGGAAACCTAAATATAAAAACTGCTACTGTAGATGAACGCTTCAACCTAGAAGAACAGAATTTGGTGAGTCAAGTGGGATTTTTGTACTGATCATCAGCAACAAGTATCATCAAGATTGGCTGAAAAAATATTTGCTGGTATTTCGGAAACTCGTTATTTCTTAGAAGCTTGGCAAACCCTCTCAATGAAAGTGCTTTTAATCAGTCTGTGCCTAGGGCTACTTGAAGAGGAAACAAATCATAGAGACAAAACTGAGAACTCCTTTATTTTGTCAAGTTTCAAAGAGCTACTACAAACCATGTTGGATTTAGAGTTCCAAAGTCATCTATCTATATAGGAGAGAACAGAGTGAAACCTAAATATAAAAACGGCTACTGTAGATGAACGCTTCAACCTAGAAGAACAAAATTTGGTGAGCCAAGTGGGATCTGTGTACTGATCATTACCACAAAGTATCATGAGGATTGGTTGAAAAAATATTTGCTGGTATTTCGGAAACTCGTTATTTCTTAGAAGCTTGGCAACCCCTCTAAATGAAAGTGGTTTTCCACAGTCTGTGCCCAGGGCTACTTGAAGAGGAAACAAACCATAGAGACAAAACTCAGAACTCCTTTATTTTGTCAAGTTTCAAAGAGCTACTACAAGCCTTGTTGGATTTAGAGTTCCAAATTCATCTATCTATATATGAGACAACAGAGTGAAACCTAAATATAAAAACGGCTACTGTAGACGAACGCTTCAACCGAGAAGAACAAAATTTGGTGAGCCAAGTGGGTACTGTGTACTGATCATTACCACCAAGTATCATCAAGATTGGGTGAAAAAATATTTGCTGGTATTTCGGAAACTCGTTATTTCTTAGAAGCTTGGCAACCCCTCTCAATGAAAGTGCTTTTCCACAGTCTGTGCCTAGGGCTACTTGAAGAG
The DNA here is from genome assembly GCF_048772815.1 of Callospermophilus lateralis. NCBI lineage: Eukaryota > Metazoa > Chordata > Mammalia > Rodentia > Sciuridae > Callospermophilus > Callospermophilus lateralis. The sequence goes on from NW_027516731.1 coordinate 7,771, forward strand.
GAAACAAACCATAGAGACAAAACTGAGAACTCCTTTATTTTGTCACGATTCAAAGAGCTACTACAAACCATGTTGGATTTAGAGTTCCAAATTCATCTATCTATATAGGAGAGAACAGAGGGAAACCTAAATATAAAAACTGCTACTACAGACGAACGCTTCAACCTAGAAGAACAGAATTTTGTGAGCAAAGCGGGATTTGTGTACTGATCATCAGCAACAAGTATCATCAAGATTGGCTGAAAAAATATTTGCTGGTATTTTGGAAACTCGTTATTTCTTAGAAGCTTGGCAACCCCTCTCAATGAAAGTGCTTTTCCACAGTCTGTGCCTAGGGCTAATTGAAGAGGAAACAAACCATAGAAAAAAAACTGAGAACTCCTTTATTTTGTCAAGTTTCAAAGAGCTACTACAAACCATGTTGGATTTAGAGTTCCAAATTCATCTATCTATACATGAGAGAACAGAGGGAAACCTAAATATAAAAACTGCTACTGTAGACGAACGCTTCAACCTAGAAGAACAGAATTTGGTGAGCCAAGTGGGATTTGTGTACTGATCATCAGCAACAAGTATCATCAAGATTGGCTGAAAAAATATTTGCTGGTATTTCGGAAACTCGTTATTTCTTAGAAGCTTGGCAAACCCTCTCAATGAAAGTGCTTTTAATCAGTCTGTGCCTAGGGCTACTTGAAGAGGAAACAAATCATAGAGACAAAACTGAGAACTCCTTTATTTTGTCAAGTTTCAAAGAGCTACTACAAACCATGTTGGATTTAGAGTTCCAAAGTCATCTATCTATATAGGAGAGAACAGAGTGAAACCTAAATATAAAAACGGCTACTGTAGACGAACGCTTCAACCGAGAAGAACAAAATTTGGTGAGCCAAGTGGGTACTGTGTACTGATCATTACCACCAAGTATCATCAAGATTGGGTGAAAAAATATTTGCTGATATTTCGGAAACTCTTTATTTCTTAGAAGCTTGGCAACCCATCTCAATGAAAGTGGTTTTACACAGTCTGTGCCTAGGGCTACTTGAAGAGGAAACAAACCATAGAGACAAAACTCAGAACTCTTTATTTTGTCAAGTTTCAAAGAGCTACTACAAACCATGTTGGATTTAGAGTTCCAAATTCATCTATCTATACAGGAGAGAACAGAGTGAAACCTAAATATAAAAACTGCTACTGTAGACGAACGCTTCAACCTAGAAGAACAAAATTTGGTGAGCCAAGTGGGATCTGTGTACTGATCATTACCACCAAGTATCATCAAGATTGGGTGAAAAAATATTTGCTGGTATTTCGGAAACTCGTTATTTCTTAGAAGCTTGGATACCCCTCTCAATTAAAGTGCTTTTCCACAGTCTGTGCCTAGGGCTACTTGAAAAAACAAACAAACCATAGAGACAAAACTGAGAACTCCTTTATTTTGTCAAGTTTCAAAGAGCAACTACAAACCATGTTGGATTTACAGTTCCAAATTCATCTATCTATATAGGAGCGAACAGAGGGAAACCTAAATATAAAAACTGCTACTGTAGACGACCTCTTCAACCTAGAAGAACAAAATTTGGTGAGCCAAGTGGGATTTGTGTACTGATCATTAGCAACAAGTATCATCAAGATTGGGTGAAAAAACTTTTGCTGGTATTTCGGAAACTCGTTGTTTCTTAGAAGCTTGGCAACCCCTCTCAATGAAAGTGCTTTTCACAGTCTGTGCCTAGGGCTACTAGAAGAGGAAACAAACCATAGAGACAAAACTGAGAACTCCTTTATTTTGTCAAGTTTCACAGAGCTACTACAAACCATGTGGGATTTAGAGTTCCAAATTCATATATCTATATATGAGAGAACAGAGTGAAACCTAAATATAAAAACTGCTACTGTGGACGAACGCTTCAACCTAGAAGAACAAAATTTGGTGAGCCAAGTGGGATTTGTGTGCTGATCATTACCACCAAGTATCATCAAGATTGGGTGAAAAAATATTTGCTGGTATTTCACAAACTCTTTATTTCTTAGAAGCTTGGCAACCCCTCTCAATGAATGTGCTTTTCCACAGTGTGTGCCTAGTGCTAATTGAAGAGGAAACAATCCATAGAGACAAAACTGAGAACTCCTTTATTTTGTCAAGTTTCAAAGAGCTACTACAAACCATGTTGGATTTAGAGTTCCAAATTCATCTATCTATACAGGAGAGAACAGAGGGAAACCTAAATATAAAAACTGCTACTGTAGACGAACGCTTCAACCTAGAAGAACAAAATATGGTGAGCCAAGTGGGATTTGTGTACTGATCATTAGAAACAAGTATCATGAAGATTGGGTGAAAAAATATTTGCTGGTACTTCAGAAACTCGTTATTGTTTAGAAGCTTGGCAACCCCTCTCAATGAAAGTGCTTTTCCACAGTCTGCGCCTAGGGCTATTTGAAGAGGAAACAAAACATAAAGACGAAACTGAGAACTCCTTTATTTTGTCAAGTTTCAAAGAGCTACTACAAACCATGTTGGATTTAAAGTTCCAAATTCATCTATCTATATATGAGAGAACAGAGTGAAACCTAAATATAAAAACGGCAACTGTAGACGAATGCTTCAACCTAGAAGAACAAAATTTGGTGAGCCAAGTGGGATTTGTGTACTGATCATTACCACCAAGTATCATCAAGATTGGGTGAAAAAATATTTGCTGGTATTTCGGAAACTCGTTATTTCTTAGAAGCTTGGCAACCCCTCTCAATGAAAGTGCTTTTCCACAGTCTCTGCCTAGGGCTACTTGAAGAGGAAACAAACCATAGAGACAAAACTGAGAACTCCTTTATTTTGTCAAGTTTCAAAGAGCTACTACATACCATGTTGGATTTAGAGTTCCAAATTCATCTATCTATATATGAGACAACAGAGTGAAACCTAAATATAAAAACTGCTACTGTAGACGAACGCTTCAACCTAGAATAACAAAATTTGGTGAGCCAAGTTGGATTTGTGTACTGATCATCAGCAACAATTATCATCAAGATTGGCTGAAAAAATATTTGCTGGTATTTCGGAAACTCGTTATTTCTTAGAAGCTTGGCAACCCCTCTCAATGAAAGTGCTTTTCCACAGTCTGTGCCTAGGGCGACTTGAAGAGGAAACAAACCATAGAGACAAAACTGAGAACTCCTTTATTTTGTCACGTTTCAAAGAGCTACTAAAAAACCATGTTGGATTTAAAGTTCCAAATTCATCTATCTATATAGGAGAGAACAGAGGGAAACCTAAATATAAAAACTGCTACTATAGATGAACGCTTCAACCTAGAAGAACAGAATTTGGTGAGCCAAGTGGGATTTGTGTACTGATCATCAGCAACAAGTATCATCAAGATTGGCTGAAAAAATATTTGCTGGTATTTTGGAAACTCGTTATTTCTTAGAAGCTTGGCAACCCCTCTCAATGAAAGTGCTTTTCCACAGTCTGTGCCTAGGGCTAATTGAAGAGGAAACAAACCATAGAAAGAAAACTGAGAACTCCTTTATTTTGTCAAGTTTCAAAGAGCTACTACAAACCATGTGGGATTTAGAGTTCCAAATTCATCTATCTATATAGGAGAGAACAGAGAGAAACCTAAATATAAAAACTGCTACTGTAGACGAACGCTTCAACCTAGAAGAACAAAATTTGGTGAGCCAAGTGGGATTTGTGTACTGATCATTACCACCAAGTATCATCAAGATTGGGTGAAAAATTAATTGCTGGTATTTCGGAAACTTGTAATTTCTAAGAAGCTTGGCAACCCCTCTCAATGAAAGTGCTTTTCCAAATTCTGTGCCTAGGGCTACTTGAGGAGGAAACAAACCATTGAGACAAAACTGAGAACTCCTTTATTTTCTCAAGTTTCAAAGAGCTACTACAAACCATGTTGGATTTAGAGTTCCAAATTCATATATCTATATAGGAGAGAACAGAGGGAAACCTAAATATAAAAACTGCTACTGTAGACGAACGCTTCAACGTAGAAGAACAAAATTTGGTGAGCCAAGTGGGATTGGTGTACTGATCATTACCACCAAGTATCATCAAGATTGGGTGAAAAAATATTTGCTGGTATTTCGGAAACTGGTAATTTCTTAGAAGCTTGGATACCCCTCTCAATTAAAGTGCTTTTCCACAGTCTGTGCCTAGGGCTACTTGACGAGGAAACAAACCATAGAGACAAAACTGAGAACTCCTTTATTTTGTCAAGTTTCAAAGAGCTACTACAATCCAAGATCTATTTAGATTTCCAAATTCATCTATCTATATAGGAGAGAACAGAGAGAAACCTAAATATAAAAACTGCTACTGTAGACGAACCCTTCAACCTAGTAGGACACAATTTGGTGAGCCAAGTGGGATTTGGGTACTGATCATTAGCAACAATTATCATCAAGATTGGGTGAAAAAATATTTGCTGGTATTTCACAAACTCGTTATTTCTTAGAAGCTTGGCAAACCCTCTCAATGAAAGTGCTTTTCCACAGTGTGTGCCTAGTGCTAATTGAAGAGGAAACAATCCATAGAGACAAAACTGAGAACTCCTTTATTTTGTCAAGTTTCAAAGAGCTACTACAAACCATGTTGGATTTAGAGTTCCAAATACATCTATCTATACAGGAGAGAACAGAGGGAAACCTAAATATAAAAACTGCTACTGTAGGAGAAAGCTTCAACCTAGAAGAACAAAATTTGGTGATCCAAGTGGGATTTGTGTACGGATCATTAGCAACAAGTATCATCAAGATTGGGTGGAAAAATATTTGCTGGTATTTCGGAAAATCGTTAATTCTTAGAAGCCTGGCAACCCCTCTCAATGAAAGTGCTTTTCCACAGTCTGTGCCTAGGGCTACTTGAAGAGGAAACAAAGCATAGAGACAAAACTCAGAACTCCTTTATTTTGTCAAGTTCCAAAGAGCTACTACAAACCATGTTGGATTTAGAGTTCCATTTTCATATATCTATATAGGAGAGAACAGAGGGAAACCTAAATATAAAAACTGCTACTGTAGGAGAAAGCTTCAACCTAGAAGAACAAAATTTGGTGAGCCAAGTGGGATTTGTGTACTGATAATTAGGAACAAGTATCTTGAAGATTGGGTGGAAAAATATTTGCTGGTATTTCGGAAACTCGTTATTTCTTAGAAGCTTGGCAACCCCTCTCAATGAAAGTGCTTTTCAACAGTCTTGCCTAGGGCTATTTGAAGAGGAAACAAACCATAGCGACAAAACTGAGAACTCCTTTATTGTGTCACGTTTCCAAGAGCTACTACAAACCATGTTGGATTTAGAGTTCCATATTCATCTATCTATATAGTAGAGAACAGAGGGAAACCTAAATATAAAAACTGCTACTGTAGACGAACTCTTCAACCTAGAAGAACAAAATTTGGTGAGCCAAGTGGGATCTGTGTACTGATCATTAGCAACAAGTATCATCAAGAATGGGTGAAAAAATGTTTGCTGGTATTTCAGAAACTCGTTATTTCTTAGAAGCTTGGCAACACCTCTCAATGAAAGTGCTGTTCCACAGTCTGTGCCTAGCGCTATTTGAAGAGGAAACAAACCATAGAGACAAAACTGAGAACTCCTTTATTTTGTCAAGTTTCAAAGAGCTACTACAAACCATGTTGGATTTGGAGTTCCAAATTCATCTATCTGTATATGAGAGAACAGAGTGAAACCTAAGTATAAAAACTGCTACTGTGGACAAACGCTTCAACCTCGAAGAACAAAATTTGGTGAGCCATGTGGGATTAGTGTGCTGATCATTACCACCAAGTATCATCAAGATTGGGTGAAAAAATATTTGCTGGTATTTCGGAAACTCGTTATTTCTTAGAAGCTTGGCAACCCCTCTCAATGAATGTGCTTTTCCACAGTGTGTGCCTAGGGCTAATAGAAGAGGAAACAATCCATACAGACAAAACTGAGAACGCCTTTATTTTGTCAAGTTTCAAAAAGCTACTAAAAACCATGTTGGATTTACAGTTCCAAATTCATCTATCTATACAGGAGAGAACAGAGGGAAACCTAAATATAAAAACTGATACTGTAGCGAACGCTTCAACATAGAAGAACAAAATTTGGTGAGCCAAGTGTGATTTGTGTACTGATCATTACCACAAAGTATCATCAAGACTGGGTGAAAAAATATTTGCTGGTATTTTGGAAATTAGTTATTTCTTAGAAGCTTGGCAACCCATCTCAAAGAAAGTGCTTCCATAGTCTGTGCCTAGGGCTACTTGAAGAGGAAACAAACCATAGAGACAAAACTGAGAACTCCTTTATTTTGTCAAGTTTCAAACAGCTACTACAAACCATGTTGGATTTACAGTTCCAAATTCATCTATCTATATAGGAGAGAACAGAGGGAAACCTAAATATAAAAACTGCTACTGTAGGCGAACGCTTCAACCTAGAAGAACACAATTTGGTGAGCCAAGTGGGATTTGTGTACTGATCATTAGCAACAAGTATCATCAAGATTGGGTGAAAAAATATTTGCTGGTATTTCACAAACTCGTTATTTCTTAGAAGCTTGGCAACCCATCTCAATGAAAGTGCTTTTCCACAGTGTGTGCCTAGTGCTAATTGAAGAGGAAACAATCCATAGAGACAAAACTGAGAACTCCTTTATTTTTCAAGTTTCAAAGAGCTACTACAATCCCTGTTGGATTTAAAGTTCCAAATTAATCTATCTACATAGGAGAGAAGAGAGAGAAACCTAAATAAAAAAAAACTGCTACTGTAGACGAACGCTTCAACCTAGAAGAACAAATTTTGGTGAGCCAAGTGGGATTAGTGTACTGATCATTACCACCAAGTATCATCAAGATTGGGTGGAAAAATATTTGCTGTTATTTCGGAAAATCGTTAATTCTTAGAAGCTTGGCAGCCCCTCTCAATGAAAGTGCTTTTCCACAGTCTGTGCCTAGGGCTACTTGAAGAGGAAACAAACCATAGAGACAAAACTCAGAACTCCTTTATTTTGTGAAGTTTCATAGAGCTACTACAAACCATGTTGGATTTAGAGTTCCATTTTCATATATCTATACAGGAGAGAACAGAGGGAAACCTAAATATAAATACTGCTACTGTAGGAGAAAGCTTCAACCTAGAAGAACAAAATTTGGTGAGCCAAGTGGGATTTGTGTACTGATCATTAGCAACAAGTATCATCAAGATTGCGTGGAAAAATATTTGCTGGTATTTCGGAAAATCGTTAATTCTTAGAACCTTGGCAACCCCTCTCAATGAAAGTGCTTTTCCACAGTCTGTGCCTAAGGCTACTTGAAGAGGAAACAATCCATAGAAACAAAACTGAGAAATCCTTTATTTTGTCAATTTTCAAAGAGCTACTACAAACCATGTTGAATTTAGAGTTCCAAATTCATCTATCTATACAGGAGAGAACAAAGGGAAATCTAAATATAGAAACTGCTACTGTAGACGAACGCTACAACCAAGAAGAACAAAATTTGGTGAGCCAAGTGGGATGTGTGTACTGATCATTACCACCAAGTATCATCAAAATTGGGTAAAAAAATATTTGCTGATATTTCGGAAACTCGTAATTTCTTAGAATCTTGGCAACCCCTCTCAATGAAAGTGCTTTTCCACAGTCTGTGCCTAGGGCTACTTGAAGAGGAAACAAACCATGGAGACAAAACTGAGAACTCATTAATTTGTCAAGTTTCAAAAAGCTATTACAAACCATGTTGGATTTAGAGTTCCAAATTCATCTATCTGTATAAGAGAGAACAGAGTGAAACCTAAATATAAAACCTGCTAGTGTAGACGAACGCTTCAACTTAGAAGAACAAAATTTGGTGAGCCAAGTGGGATTTGTGTACTGATCATCAGCAACAAGTATCATCAAGATTGGGTGAAAAAATATTTGCTGGTACGTCGGAAACTCGTTATTTCTTAGAAGCATGGCAACCCCTCTCAATGAAAGTGCTTTTCCACAGTCTGCGCCTAGGGCTACTTGAAGAGGAAATAAACCATAGAGACAAAACTCAGAACTCCTTTATTTTGTCAAGTTTCAAAGAGCTACTACAATCCATGTTGGATTTAGAGTTCCAAATTCATCTATCTATATTGGAGAGAAGAGAGAGAAACCTAAATATAAAACCTGATACTGTAGACGAACGCTTCAACCTAGAAGAATAAAATTTGGTGAGCCAAGTGGGATTTGTGTACTGATCATTAGCAACAAGTATCATCAAGATTGGGTGAAAAAATATTTGCTGGTACTTCGGAAACTCGTTATTTCTTAGAAGCTTGGCAACCCCTCTCAATGAAAGTGCTTTTCCACAGTGTGCGCATAGGGCTACGTGAAGAGGAAACAAACCATAGAGACAAAACTCAGAACTCCATTATTTTGTCAAGTTTCAAAGAGCTACTACAAACCATGTTGGATTTAGAGTTCCAAATTCATCTATCTATATATGAGAGAACAGAGTGAAACCTAAATACAAAACCTGCTAGTGTAGACGAAAGCTTCAAACTAGAAGAACAAAATTTGGTGAGCCAAGTGGGATATGTGTACTGATCATCAGCAACAAGTATCATCAAGATTGGGTGAAAAAATATTTGCTGGTACTTCGGAAACTCGTTATTTCTTAGAAGCTTGGCAACCCCTCTCAATGAAAGTGCTTTTCCACAGTGTGCTCACAGGGCTACGTCAAGAGGAAACAAACCATAGAGACAAAACTCAGAACTCCTTTATTTTGTCAAGTTTCAAAGAACTACTACAAACCATGTTGGACTTAGAGTTCCAAATTCATCTATCTATATAGGAGAGAACAGAGAGAAACCTAAATATAAAAACTGCTAATTTAGACGAACGCTTCAACCTAGAAGAACAAAATTTGGTGAGCAAAGTGGAATTTTTGTACTGATCATTAACAAAGTATCATCAAGATTGGGTGAAAAAATATTTGCTGGTATTTCGGAAATTCGTTATTTCTTAGAAGCTTGGCAACCCCTCTCAATGAAAGTGCTTTTCCACAGTCTGTGCCTAGGGCTACTTGAAGAGGAAACAAACCATAAAGACAAAACTGAGAACTCCTTTATTTTGTCAAGTTTCAAAGAGCTACTATAAACCATGTTGGATTTAGAGTTGCAAATTCATCTATCTATACAGGAGTGAACACAGGGAGACCTATATATAAAAACTGCTATTGTGGACGAACGCTTCAACCTAGAAGAACAAAATTTCTTGAGCCAAGTGGGATTTGTGTACTGATCATTACCACCAAGTATCATCAAGATTGGGTGAAAAAATATTTGCTGGTATTTCGGAAATTCGTTATTTCTTAGAAGCTTGGCAACCCATCTTAATGAAAGTGCTTCCACAGTCTGTGCCTAGGGCTACTTGAAGAGGAAACAAACCATAGAGACAAAACTGAGAACTCCTTTATTTTGTCAAGTTTCAAAGAGCTACTACAAATCATGTTGGATTTAGAGTTCCAAATTCATCTATCTATATATGAGAGAACAGAGTGAAATCTAAATATAAAAACTGCTACTGTAGCGAATGCTTCAACCTAGAAGAACAAAATTTGTTGAGCCAAGTGGGATTTGTGTACTGATCATTACCACAAAGTATCATCAAGACTGGGTGAAAAAATATTTGCTGGTATTTCAGAAACTCGTTATTTCTTAGAAGCTTGGCAACCCCTCTCAATGAAAGTGCTTTTCCACAGTCTGTGCCTAGGGCTACTTGAAGAGGAAACAAACCATAGAGACAAAACTGAGAACTCCTTTATTTTTTCAAGTTTCAAAGAGCTACTATAAACCATGTTGGATTTAGAGTTGCAAATTTATCTATTTATACAGGAGTGAACACAGGGAAACCTATATATAAAAACTGCTATTGTAGACGAACGCTTCAACCTAGAAGAACAAAATTTGGTGAGCCCAGTGGGATTTGTGTACTGATCATTACCACCAAGTATCATCAAGACTGGGTGAAAAATATTTGCTGGTATTTTGGAAACTCGTTATTCCTTAGAAGGTTGGCAACCCGTCTCAATGAAAGTGCTTTCCACAGTCTGTGCCTAGGGCTACTTGAAGAGGAAACAAACCATAGAGACAAAACTGAGAACTCTTTTATTTTGTCAAGTTTCAAAGAGCTACTACAAACCATGTTGGATTTAGAGTTCCAAATTCATCTATCTATATAGGAGAGAACAGAGGGAAACCAAAATATAAAAACTGCTACCGTAGACGAAAGCTTCAACCTAGAAGAACAAAATTTGGTGAGCCAAGTGGGATTTGTGTACTTATCATTACCACCAAGTATCATCAAGATTGGGTGAAAAAATATTTGCTGGTGTTTTGGAAACTTGTAATTTCTTAGAAGCTTGGCAACCACTCTCAACGAAAGTTCTTTTCCACAGTCTGTGCCTAGGGCTACTTGAAGAGAAAACAAACCATAGAGACAAAACTGAGAACTCCTTTATTTTGTCAAGTTTCAAAGAGGTACTACAATCCATGTTGGATTTAAAGATCCAAATTCATCTGTCTATATAGGAGAGAACAGAGAGAAACCTAAATATAAAAACTGCTACTTTAGACGAACGCTACAACCTAGAAGAACAAAATGTGGTGAGCCAAGTGGGATTTGTGTACTGATCATTACCACCACGTATCATCAAGATTGGGTGAAAAAATATTTGCTGGTATTTCGGAAATTCGTTATTTCTTAGAAGCTTGGCAACCCATCTTAATGAAAGTGCTTCCACAGTCTGTGCCTAGGGCTACTTGAAGAGGAAACAAACCATAGAGACAAAACTGAGAACTCCTTTATTTTGTCAAGTTTCAAAGAGCTACTACAAATCATGTTGGATTTAGAGTTCCAAATTCATCTATCTATATATGAGAGAACAGAGGGAAACCTAAATATAAAACCTGCTAGTGTAGACGAAAGCTTCAACCTATAAGAACAAAATTTGGTGAGCCAAGTGGGATTTGTGTACTGATCATTACCCCCAAGTATCATCAAGATTGGGTGAAAAAAAATTTGCTGGTACTTCGGAAACTCGTTATTTCTTAGAAGCTTGGCAAACCCTCTCCATGAAAGTGCTTTTCCACACTGTGCGCATAGGGCTACGTGAAGAGGAAACAAACCATAGAGACAAAACTCAGAACTCCTTTATTTTGTCAAGTTTCAAAGAGCTACTACAAACCATGTTGGATTTAGAGTTCCAAATTAATCTATCTATATAGGAGAGAACAGAGAGAAACCTAAATATAAAAACTGCTACTTTGGATGAACGCTTCAACCTAGAAGAACAAAATTTGGTGAGCCAAGTGGGATTTGTGTACTGATCATTAACAAAGTATCATCAAGATGGGTGAAAAAATATTTGCTGGTATTTCTGAAATTCGTTATTTCTTAGAAGCTTGGCAACCCATCTTAATGAAAGTGCTTCCACAGTCTGTGCCTAGGGCTACTTGAAGAGGAAACAAACCATAGAGAGAAAACTGAGATCTCCTTTATTTTGTCAAGTTTCAAAGAGCTACTACAAATCATGTTGGATTTAGAGTTCCAAATTCATCTATCTATATATGAGAGAACAGAGTGAAACCTAAATATAAAAACTGCTACTGTAGACGAACGCTTCAACCTAGAAGAACAAAATGTGGTGAGCCAAGTGGAATTTGTGTACTGATCATTACCACAAAGTATCATCAAGACTGGGTGAAAAATATTTGCTGGTATTTCAGAAACTCGTTATTTCTTAGTAGCTTGGCAACCCCTCTCAATGAAAGTGCTTTTCCACAGTCTGTGCCGAGGGCTACTTGAAGAGGAAACAAACCATAGAGACAAAACTGAGAACTCCTTTATTTTGTCAAGTTTCAAAGAGCTACTACAATCCATGTTGGATTTAGAGTTCCAAATTCATCTATCTATATAGGAGAGAAGAAAGAGAAACCTAAATATAAAACCTGCTACTGTAGACGAACGCTTCAACCTAGAAGAATAAAATTTGGTGAGCCAAGTGGGATTTGTGTACTGATCATTAGCAACAAGTATCATCAAGATTGGGTGAAAAAATATTTGCTGGTACTTCGGAAAATCGTTATTTCTTAGAAGCTTGGCAACCCCTCTCAATGAAAGTGCTTTTCCACACTGTGCGCATAGGGCTACGTGAAGAGGAAACAAACCATAGAGACAAAACTCAGAACTCCTTTATTTTGTCAAGTTTCAAAGAGCTACTACAAACCATGTTGGATTTAGTGTTCCAAATTCATCTATCTATATATGAGAGAACAGAGTGAAACCTAAATATAAAAACTGCTACTGTAGACGAACGCTTCAACCTAGAAGAACAAAATGTGGTGAGCCAAGTGGAATTGGTGTACTGATCATTACCACCAAGTATCATCAAGATTGGGTGAAAAAATATTTGCTGGTATTTTGGAAACTCGTTATTTCTTAGAAGCTTGGCAACCCCTCTCAATTAAAGTGCTTTCCACAGTCTGTGCCTAGGGCTACTTGAAGAGGAAACAAACCATAGAGACAAAACTGAGAACTCTTTTATTTTGTCTAGTTTCAAAGAGCTACTACAAACCATTTTGGATTTAGAGTTCCAAATTCATCTCTCTATATAGGAGAGAACAGAGGGAAACCTAAATATAAAAACTGCTACTGTAGACGAAAGCTTCAACCTAGAAGAACAAAATTTGGTGAGCCAAGTGGGATTTGTGTACTTATCATTACCACCAAGTATCATCAAGATTGGGTGAAAAAATATTTGCTGGTGTTTCGGAAACTCGTTATTTCTTAGAAGCTTGGCAACACCTCTCAATGAAAGTGCTTTTCCACAGTGTGTGCCTAGGGCTAATAGAAGAGGAAACAATCCATACAGACAAAACTGAGAACGCCTTTATTTTGTCAAGTTTCAAAGAGCTACTAAAAACCATGTTGGATTTACAGTTCCAAATTCATCTATCTATACAGGAGAGAACAGAGGGAAACCTAAATATAAAAACTGCTACTGTAGCGAACGCTTCAACCTAGAAGAACAAAATTTGGTGAGCCAAGTGGGATTTGTGTGCTGATTATTAGCAACAAGTATCATCAAGATTGGGTGAAAAAATATTTGCTGGTATTTCGGAAACTCGTTATTTCTTAGAAGCTTGGCAACACCTCTCAATGAAAGTGCTTTTCCACAGTGTGTGCCTAGGGCTAATAGAAGAGGAAACAATCCATACAGACAAAACTGAGAACGCCTTTATTTTGTCAAGTTTCAAAGATCTACTACAAACCAGGTAGGATTTAGAGTTCCAAATTCATCTATCTATATAGGAGAGAACAGAGTGAAACCTAAATATAAGAACTGCTACTGTAGACGAACGCTTCAACATAGAAGAACAAATATTGGTGAGCCAAGTGGGATTTGTGTACTTGTCATTACCACCACGTATCATCAACATGGGTGAAAAATTATTTGCTGGTATTTCGTAAACTCGTAATTTCTTGGAAGCTTGGCAACCCCTTTCAATGAAAGTGCTTTTCCACAGTCTCTGCTTAGGGCTACATGAAGTGGAAACAAATCATAGAGACAAAGCTGAGAACTCCTTTATTTTGTCAAGTTTCAAAGAGCTACTACAAACCATGTTGGAATTAGAGTTCCAAATTCATATATCTATATAGGAGAGAACAGAGGGAAAACTAAAAATATAAACTGCTACTATAAACGAACGCTTCATCCTAGAACAACAAAATTTGTTCAGTCAAGTGGGATTTGTGTACCGATCATGACAACAAGTATCATCAAGATTCGGTGAAAAAATATTTGCTGATATTTCGGAAACTCCTTAATTCTTAGAAGCTTGGCAACCTTTCTCAATGAAAGTGCTTTTCCACAGTCTGTGCATAGGACTACTTGAAGAGGAAACAAACCATAAAGAAAAAACTGAGAAATCCTTTATTTCGTCAAGTTTCAAAGAGCTACTACAAACCATGTTGGATTTAGAGTTCCAAATTCAACTATCAATATAGGAGAGAATAGAGTGAAACCTAAATATAAAAACTGCTACTGTAGACCAACGCATCAACGTAGAAGAACAAAATTTGGTGAGCCAAGTGGGATTAGTGTACTGATCATTATCACCAAGTATCATCATGATTGGGTGAGAAAATATTTGCTGGTATTTCGGAAACTCGTAAATTCTTAGAAGCTTGGAAACCCCTCTCAATGAAAGTGCTTTTCCACACTCTGTGCCTAGGGCTACTTGAAGATGAAACAAACTATAGAGACAAAACTGAGATCTCCTTTATTTTGTCAAGTTTCAAAGAGCGACTACAAACCATATTGGATTTAGAGTTCCAAATTCATCTATCTATATAGGAGAGAACAGAGTGAAACCTAAATATAAATACTGCTACTGTAGACGAACGCTTCAAAGTAGAAGAACAAAATTTGGTGAGCCAAGGGCGATTTGTGTACTGATCATTACCACCAAGTATCATCAAGATTGGGTGAAAAAATATTTGCTGGTATTTCCGAAAATGTTTTTTTAGAAGCTTGGCAACCCCTCTCAATGAAAATGCTTTTCCACACTCTGTGCCTAGGGCTACATGAAGATGAAAGAAAGCATAGAGACAAAACTGAGAACTCCTTTATTTGACAAGCTTCAAAGAGCTACTAGAAACCATGTTTGATTTAGAGTTACAAATTCATCTATCTATATAGGAGAGAACAGAGTGAAACCTAAATATAAAAACTACTACTGTAAACGAACGCTTAAACCTAGAAGAACAAAATTTGGTGACCCAAGTGGGATTTGTGTTCTGATCTTTACCACCAAGTATCATCATGATTCGGTGAAAAAATATTTGCTGATATTTCGGAAACTCCTTATTTCTTAGAAGCGTGGCAACCCTTCTCATTGAAAGTGCTTTTCCACAGTCTGTGCATAGGACTACTTGAAGAGGAAACAAACCATAAAGAAAAATCTGAGAAATCCTTTATTTCGTCAAGTTTCAAAGAGCTACTACAAACCATGTTGGATTTAGAGTTCCAAATTCATCTATCAATATAGGAGAGAATAGAGTGAAACCTAAATATAAAAACTGCTACTGTAGACGAACGCATCAACGTAGAAGAACAAAATTTGGTGAGCCAAGTGGGATTAGTGTACTGATCATTACCACCAAGTATCATCATGATTGGGTGAGAAAATATTTGCTGGTATTTCGGAAACTCGTAAATTCTTAGAAGCTTGGCAACCCCTCTCAATGAAAGTGCTTTTCCACAGTCTGTGCCTAGGGCGACTTGAAGAGGAAACAAACCATAGAGACAAAACTGAGAACTCCTTTATTTTGTCAAGTTTCAAAGAGCTATGACACACCATGTTGGATTTAGAGTTCCATTCATCTATCTATGTAGGAGAGAACAGAGTGAAACCTAAATATCAAAACTGCTACTGTAGACGAACGCTTCATCCCAGAGGAACAAAATTTGTTGAGCCAAGTGGGATTTGTGTACTGATCATTACCACCAAGTATCCTCAAGATTGGGTGAAAAAATATTTGCTGGTATTTCGGAAACTCGTTATTTCTTAAAACTTGGCAACCCCTCTCAATGAAAGTGCTTTTCCACAGTCTGTGCCTAGGGCGACTTGAAGAGGAAACAAACCATAGAGACAAAACTGAGAACTCCTTTACTTTGTCAAGTTTCAAACAGCTATTACACACCATGATGGATTTAGAGTTCCAAATTCATCTATCTATGTAGGAGAGAACAGAGAGTAACCTAAATATGAAAACTGCTAGTTTAGACGAACGCTTCAACACAGAAGAGCAAAATTTGGTGAGCCAAGTGGTATTTGTGTACTGATCATTACCACCAAGAATCATCAACATTGGGTGAAAAAATATTTGCTGGTATTTCGGAAACTCGTTATTTTTTAGAAGCTTGGCAACCCCTCTCAATGAAAGTGCATTTCCACAGTCTGTGCCAAGGATACTTGAAGAGGAAACAAACCATAGAGAAAAAACTGAGAACTCCTTTATTTTGTCATGTTTCAAAGAGCTACTACAAACCATGTTGGATTTAGAGTTACAAATTCATCTATCAATATAGGAGAGAACAGAGTGAAATCTAAATATAAAAACTGCTACTGTAGACGAACGCTTCAAACTAGAAGACCAAAATTTGGTGAGCCAAGTGGGATTTGTGTACTGATCATTACCACCAAGTATCATCAAGAATGGGTGAAAAAATATTTGCTGGTATTTCCGAAAATAGTATTTTCTTAGAAGCTTGGCAACCCCTCTCAATGAAAATGCTTTTCCACACTCTGTTCCTAGGGCTACATGAAGATGAAAGAAAGCATAGAGACAAAACTGAGAACTCCTTTATTTTGACAAGTTTCAAAGAGCTACTCCAAACCATGATGGATTTAGAGTTCCAAATTCATCTATCTATATGGGAGAGAACAGAGTGAAACCTAAATATAAAAACTGCTACTGTATACGAACGCTTCAAACTAGAAGAACAAAATTTAGTGAGCCAAGTGGGATTTGTTTACTGATCATTAGCTTACAAGTATCATCAAGATAGGGTGAAAAAATATTTGCTGGTATTTCGGAAAATCGTTATTTCTTAGAAGCTTGGCAACCCCTCTCAATGAAAGTGCTTTTCCACAGTCTGTGCCTAGGGCTACTTGAAGAGGAAACAAACCATAGAGACAAAACTGAGAACTCCTTTATTTTGTCAAGTTTCAAAGAGTTACTACAAACCATGTTGCATTTAGAGTTCCAAATTCATCGTTCTATATAGGAGAGAACAGAGTGAAACCTAAATATAAAAACTGCTACTGTAAACGAACGCTTCAACCTAGAAGAACAAAATTTGGTGAGCCAAGTGGGATTTGTGTACTGATCATTACCACAAAGTATCATCAACATTGGGTGAAAAAATATTTGCTGGTATTTCGGAAACTCGTAATTTATTGGAAGCTTGGCAACCCCGTTCAATGAAAGTGCTTTTCCACAGTATCTGCTTAGGGCTACATGAAGTGGAAACACGTCATAGAGACAAAAATGAGAACTCCTTTATTTTGCCAAGTTTCAAAGAGTTACTACAAACCATGTTGCACTTAGAGTTCCAAATTCATCGTTCTATATAGGAGAGAACAGAGTGAAACCTAAATATAAAAACTGCTACTGTAGACGAACGCTTCAACCTAGAAGAACAAAATATTGTGAGCCAAGTGGGCTTTGTGTAGTGATCATTACCACCAAGTATCATCAATTTGGGTGTAAAAATAATTGCTGGTATTTCGAAAAATCGTTATTTCTTAGAAGCTTGGCAACCCCTCTCAATGAAAGTGCTTTTCCACAGTCTGTGGCTAGGCCTCTTGAAGAGGAAACAAACCATAGAGTCAAAACTGAGAACTCCTTTATTTTGTCAAGTTTCAAAGATCTACTACAAACCAGGTAGGATTTAGAGTTCCAAATTCATCTATCTATATAGGAGAGAACAGAGTGAAACCTAAATATAAGAACTGCTACTGTAGACGAACGCTTCAACATAGAAGAACAAATATTGGTGAGCCAAGTGGGATTTGTGTACTTGTCATTACCACCACGTATCATCAACATGGGTGAAAAATTATTTGCTGGTATTTCGGAAACTCGTAATTTCTTGGAAGCTTGGCAACCCCTTTCAATGAAAGTGCTTTTCCACAGTCTCTGCTTAGGGCTACATGAAGTGGAAACAAATCATAGAGACAAAGCTGAGAACTCCTTTATTTTGTCAAGTTTCAAAGAGCTAGTACAAACCATGTTGGAATTAGAGTTCCAAATTCATATATCTATATAGGAGAGAACAGAGGGAAAACTAAAAATATAAACTGCTACTATAAACGAACGCTTCATCCTAGAACAACAAAATTTGTTCAGTCAAGTGGGATTTGTGTACCGATCATGACAACAAGTATCATCAAGATTCGGTGAAAAAATATTTGCTGATATTTCGGAAACTCCTTAATTCTTAGAAGCTTGGCAACCTTTCTCAATGAAAGTGCTTTTCCACAGTCTGTGCATAGGACTACTTGAAGAGGAAACAAACCATAAAGAAAAAACTGAGAAATCCTTTATTTCGTCAAGTTTCAAAGAGCTACTACAAACCATGTTGGATTTAGAGTTCCAAATTCATCTATCAATATAGGAGAGAATAGAGTGAAACCTAAATATAAAAACTGCTACTGTAGACCAACGCATCAACGTAGAAGAACAAAATTTGGTGTGGCCAAGTTGGATTAGTGTACTGATCATTATCACCAAGTATCATCATGATTGGGTGAGAAAATATTTGCTGGTATTTCGGAAACTCGTAAATTCTTAGAAGCTTGGCAACCCCTCTCAATGAAAGTGCTTTTCCACACTCTGTGCCTAGGGCTACTTGAAGATGAAACAAACTATAGAGACAAAACTGAGAACTCCTTTATTTTGTCAAGTTTCAAAGAGCGACTACAAACCATATTGGATTTAGAGTTCCAAATTCATCTATCTATATAGGAGAGAACAGAGTGAAACCTAAATATAAATACTGCTACTGTAGACGAACGCTTCAAAGTAGAAGAACAAAATTTGGTGAGCCAAGGGCGATTTGTGTACTGATCATTACCACCAAGTATCATCAAGATTGGGTGAAAAAATATTTGCTGGTATTTCCGAAAATGTTTTTTTAGAAGCTTGGCAACCCCTCTCAATGAAAATGCTTTTCCACACTCTGTGACTAGGGCTACATGAAGATGAAAGAAAGCATAGAGACAAAACTGAGAACTCCTTTATTTGACAAGCTTCAAAGAGCTACTAGAAACCATGTTTGATTTAGAGTTACAAATTCATCTATCTATATAGGAGAGAACAGAGTGAAACCTATATATAAAAACTGCTACTGTAAACGAACGATTCAACCTAGAAGAACAAAATTTGGTGACCCAAGTGGGATTTGTGTTCTGATCTTTACCACCAAGTATCATCAACATTGGGTGAAAAAATATTTGCTGGTATTTCGGAAACTCGTAATTTATTGGAAGCTTGGCAACCCATTTCAATGAAAGTGCTTTTCCACAGTCTCTGCTTAGGGCTACATGAAGTGGAAACGAATCATAGAGACAAAACTGAGAACTCCTTTATTTTGTCAAGTTTCAAAGAGCTACTACAAACCATGTTGGATTTAGAGTTCCAAATTCATATATCTATATAGGAGAGAACAGAGGGAAAACTAAAAATATAAACTGTTACTGTAAACGAACGCTTCATCCTAGAAGAACAAAATTTGGTGAGTCAAGTTGGATTTGTGTACCGATCATGACCACCAAGTATCATCAAGATTCGGTGAAAAAATATTTGCTGATATTTCGGAAACTCCTTATTTCTTAGAAGCGTGGCAACCCTTCTCATTGAAAGTGCTTTTCCACAGTCTGTGCATAGGACTACTTGAAGAGGAAACAAACCATAAAGAAAAATCTGAGAAATCCTTTATTTCGTCAAGTTTCAAAGAGCTACTACAAACCATGTTGGATTTAGAGTTCCAAATTCATCTATCAATATAGGAGAGAATAGAGTGAAACCTAAATATAAAAACTGCTACTGTAGACGAACGCATCAACGTAGAAGAACAAAATTTGGTGAGCCAAGTGGGATTAGTGTACTGATCATTACCACCAAGTATCATCATGATTGGGTGAGAAAATATTTGCTGGTATTTCGGAAACTCGTAAATTCTTAGAAGCTTGGCAACCCCTCTCAATGAAAGTGCTTTTCCACAGTCTGTGCCTAGGGCGACTTGAAGAGGAAACAAACCATAGAGACAAAACTGAGAACTCCTTTACTTTGTCAAGATTCAAAGAGCTATTACACACCATGTTGGATTTAGAGTTCCATTCATCTATCTATGTAGGAGAGAACAGAGTGAAACCTAAATATAAAAACTGCTACGGGAGACGAACGAATCAACCCAGAAGAACAAAATTTGGTGAGCCAAGTGGGATTTGTGTACTGATCATTACCACCAAGTATCCTCAAGATTGGGTGAAAAAATATTTGCTGTTTTTTCGGAAACTCGTTATTTCTTAAAACTTGGCAACCCCTCTCAATGAAAATGCTTTTCCACAGTCTGTGCCTAGGGCGACTTGAAGAGGAAACAAACCATAGAGACAAAACTTAGAACTCCTTTATTTTGTCAACTTTCAAAGAGCTACTGAAAACCATGATGGATTTAGAGTTCCTAATTCATCTATCTACATAGGAGAGTACAGAGTGAAACCTAAATATAAAAACTGCTACTGTAATCGAACGCTTCAACCTAGAAGAACAAAATTTGGTGAGCCAAGTGGGATTTGTGTACTGATCATTACCACCAAGTATCATCAACATTGGGTGAAAAAATATTTGCTGGTATTTCACAAACTCGTAATTTATTGGAAGCTTGGCAACCCCTCTCAATGAAAGTGCTTTTCCACCGTCTCTGCTTTGGGCTACATGAAGTGGAAACAAATCATAGAGACAAAACTGAGAACTCCTTTATTTTGTCAAGTTTCAAAGAGCTACTACAAACCATGTTGGAGTTAGAGTTCCAAATTCATCTATCTATATAGGAGAGAACAGAGGGAAAACTAAAAATATAAACTGCTACTGTAACGAACGCTTCATCCTAGAAGAACAAAATTTGGTGAGTCAAGTTGGATTTGTGTACCGATCATGACCACCAAGTATCATCAAGATTCGATGAAAAAATATTTGCTGATATTTCGGAAACTCCTTATTTCTTAGAAGCGTGGCAACCCTTCTCAATGAAAGTGCTTTTCCACAGTCTGTGCATAGGACTACTTGAAGAGGAAACAAACCATAAAGAAAAATCTGAGAAATCCTTTATTTCGTCAAGTTTCAAAGAGCTACTACAAACCATGTTGGATTTAGAGGTCCAAATTCATCTATCAATATAGGAGAGAATAGAGTGAAACCTAAATATAAAAACTGCTACTGTAGACTAACGCATCAACGTAGAAGAACAAAATTTGGTGAGCCAAGTGGGATTAGTGTACTGATCATTACCACCAAGTATCATCATGATTGGGTGAGAAAATATTTGCTGGTATTTCGGAAACTCGTAAATTCTTAGAAGCTTGGCAACCCCTCTCAATGAAATTTCTTTTCCACAGTCTGTGCCTAGGGCGACTTGAAGAGGAAACAAACCATAGAGACAAAACTGAGAACTCCATTACGTTGTCAAGATTCAAAGAGCTATTACACACCATGTTGGATTTAGAGTTCCATTCATCTATCTATGTAGGAGAGAACAGAGTGAAACCTAAATATAAAAACTGCTACTGGAGACGAACGAATCAACCCAGATGAACAAAATTTGGTGAGCCAAGTGGGATTTGTGTACTAATCATTACCACCAAGTATCCTCAAGATTGGGTGAAAAATTATTTGCTGTTATTTCGGAAAATCGTTATTTCTTAAAACTTGGCAACCCCTCTCAATGAAAATGCTTTTCCACAGTCTGTGCCTAGGGCGACTTGAAGAGGAAACAAACCATAGAGACAAAACTTAGAACTCCTTTATTTTGTCAACTTTCAAAGAGCTACTGAAAACCATGATGGATTTAGAGTTCCAAATTCATCTATCTATGTAGGAGAGAACAGCGTGAAACCTAAACATAAAAACTGCTACTGTAAACGAACGCTTCAACCTAGAAGAACAAAATTTGGTGAGCCAAGTGGGATTTGTGTACTGATCATTACCACCAAGTATCATCAACATTGGGTGAAAAAATATTTGTTGGTATTTCACAAACTCGTAATTTATTGGAAGCTTGGCAACCCCTCTCAATGAAAGTGCTTTTCCACCGTCTCTGCTTTGGGCTACATGAAGTGGAAACAAATCATAGAGACA
Organism: Callospermophilus lateralis; assembly: GCF_048772815.1. Classification (NCBI taxonomy): domain Eukaryota; kingdom Metazoa; phylum Chordata; class Mammalia; order Rodentia; family Sciuridae; genus Callospermophilus; species Callospermophilus lateralis. The sequence goes on from NW_027516731.1 coordinate 29,733, forward strand.
AAACTGAGAACTCCTTTATTTTGTCAAGTTTCAAAGAGCTACTACAAACCATGTTGGATTTAGAGTTCCAAATTCATCTATCTATATAGGAGAGAACAGAGGGAAAACTAAAAAAATAAACTGCTACTGTAAACGAACGCTTCATCCTAGAAGAACAAAATTTGGTGAGTCAAGTTGGATTTGTGTACCGATCATTACCACCAAGTATCATCAAGATTCGGTGAAAAAATATTTGCTGATATTTCGGAAACTCCTTATTTCTTAGAAGCGTGGCAACCCTTCTCAATGAAAGTGCTTTTCCACAGTCTGTGCATAGGACTACTTGAAGAGGAAACAAACCATAAAGAAAAATCTGAGAAATCCTTTATTTCGTCAAGTTTCAAAGAGCTACTACAACCCATGTTGGATTTAGCGTTCCAAATTCATCTATCAATATAGGAGAGAATAGAGTGAAACCTAAATATAAAAACTGCTACTGTAGACGAACGCATCAACGTAGAAGAACAAAATTTGGTGAGTCAAGTGGGATTAGTGTACTGATCATTACCACCAAGTATCATCATGATTGGGTGAGAAAATATTTGCTGGTAATTCGGAAACTCGTAAATTCTTAGAAGCTTGGGAACCCCTCTCAATGAAAGTGCTTTTCCACAGTCTGTGCCTAGGGCGACTTGAAGAGGAAACAAACCATAGAGACAAAACTGAGAACTCCTTTACTTTGTCAAGATTCAAAGAGCTATTACACACCATGTTGGTTTTAGAGTTCCATTCATCTATCTATGTAGGAGAGAACAGAGTGAAACCTAAATATAAAAAGTGCTACTGGAGACGAACGAATCAACCCAGAAGAACAAAATTTGGTGAGCCAAGTGGGATTTGTGTACTGATCATTACCACCAAGTATCCTCAAGATTGGGTGAAAAAATATTTGCTGGTATTTCGGAAACTCGTTATTTCTTAAAACTTGGCAACCCATCTCAATGAAAATGCTTTTCCACAGTCTGTGCCTAGGGCGACTTGAAGAGGAAACAAACCATAGAGACAAAACTTAGAACTCCTTTATTTTGTCAACTTTCAAAGAGCTACTGAAAACCATGATGGATTTAGAGTTCCATTCATCTATCTATGTAGGAGAGAACAGAGTGAAACCTAAATATAAAAACTGCTACTGTAAGCGAACGCTTCAACCTAGAAGAACAAAATTTGATGAGCCAAGTGGGATTTGTGTACTGATCATTACCACCAAGTATCATCAACATTGGGTGAAAAAATATTTGCTGGTATTTCACAAACTCGTAATTTATTGAAAGCTTGGCAACCCCTCTCAATGAAAGTGCTTTTCCACAGTCTGTGCCAAGGATACTTGAAGAGGAAACAAACCATAGAGAAAAAACTGAGAACTCATTTATTTTGTCAAGTTTCAAAGAGCTACTACAAACCATATTGGATTTAGAGTTCCAAATTCATCTATCAATATAGGAGAGAACAGAGTGAAACCTAAATATAAAAACTGCTACTGTAGACGAACGCTTCAAACTAGAAGAACAAAATTTGGTGAGCCAAGGGCGATTTGTGTACTGATCATTACCACCAAGTATCATCAAGATTGGGTGAAAAAATATTTGCTGGTATTTCCGAAAATGTTTTTTCTTAGAAGCTTGGCAACCCCTCTCAATGAAAATGCTTTTCCAAACTCTGTGCTTAGGGCTACATGAAGATGAAAGAAAGCATAGAGACAAAACTGAGAACTCCTTTATTTTGACAAGTTTCAAAGAGCTACTAGAAACCATGTTTGATTTAGAGTTACAAATTCATCTATCTAATTGGAGAGAACAGAGTGAAACCTAAATATAAAAACTGCTACTGTAAACGAACGCTTCAACCTAGAAGAACAAAATTTGGTCACCCAAGTGGGATTTGTGTTCTGATCATTACCACCAAGTATCATCAACATTGGGTGAAAAAATATTTGTTGGTATTTCGGAAACTCGTAATTTCTTGGAAGATTGGCAACCCCTTTCAATGAAAGTGCTTTTCCACAGTCTGTGACTAGGGCTACTTGAAGAGGAAACAAACCATAGAGACAAAACTGAGAACTCCTTTATTATGTCAAGTTTCAAAGAGCTACTACAAACCATGTTGGATTTAGAGTTTCAAATTCATCTATCTATATAGGAGAGAAAAGAGAGAAATCTAAATATAAAAACTGCTACTGTAGACGAAAGCTTCAACCTAGAAGAACAAAATTTGTTGAGCCAAGTGGGATTTGTATACTTGTCATTACCACGACGTATCATCAAGATTGGGTGAAAAACTATTTGCTTTTATTTCGGAAACTCGAAATTTCTTGGAAGCTTTGCAATGCCTTTCAATGAAACTGCTTTTCCACAGTCTGTGCCTAGGGTACTTGAAGAGAAAACAAACCATAGAGTCAAAACTGAGAACTCCTTTGTTTTGTCCACTTTCAAAGAGCTACTACAAACCATGTTGGATTTAGTGTTCCAAATTCATCTATCTATACATGAGAGAACAGAGGGAAACCTAAAAATATAAACTGCTACTGTAAACGAACGCGTCAACCTAGAAGAACAAAATTTGGTGAGTCAAGTGGGATTTGTTTACCGATCATTACCACAAAGTATCATCAAGATTGGGTGAGAAAATATTTGCTGGTATTTCGGAAACTCATTATTTCTTAGAAGCTTGGCAACCCCTCTCAATGAAAATGCTTTTCCACAATCTGTGCCTAGGGCTACTTGAAGCTTAAACAAACCATAGAGACAAAACTGACAAGTCCTTTATTGTGTCAAGTTGTAAAAAGCTACTACAAACCATGTTGGATTTAGCGTTCCAAATTCATCTATCTATATAGGAGAGAACAGAGTGAAACCTAAAAATAAAAACTGCTACTCTAAACGAGCGCTTCAACCTAGAAGAACAAAATTTGGTGAGCCAAGTGGGATTTGTGTACTAATCATTTCCACCAAGTATCATCAAGATTGGGTGAAATAACTTTTGCTGGTATTTCTGAAACTCGTTATTTCTTAGAAGCTTGTCAAACCCTCTCAAAGAAAGTGCTTTTCCACAGTCTGTGGATAGGAGTACTTGAAGAGGAAACAAACCATAGAGACAAAACTGAGAACTTCTTTATTTTGTCAAGTTTCAAAGAGCTACTACAAACCATGTTGGATTTAGAGTTATAAATTCATCTATCTATATAGGAGACAACAGAATGAAACCTAAAAATAAAAACTGCTACTGTAAACGAACGCTTCAACCTAGAAGAAGAAAATTTGGTGAGCCAAGTGGGATTTGTGGACTTATCATTACCACCACGTGTCATCAAGATTGGGTGAAAAAATATTTGCTGGGATTTGGGAAACTCGTAATTTTTTTGAAGCTTGGCAACCCCTCTCAATGTAAGTGCTTTTCCACAGTCTCTGCTTAGGGCTATTTGAAGCAGAAACAAATCATAGAGACAAAACTGAGAACTCCTTTATTTTGTCAATTTCAAAAAGCTACTACAAACCATGTTGGATTTAGAGTTCCAAATTCATCTATCTATATAGGATAGAACAAAGTGAATCCTAAATATAAAAACTGCAACTGTAGACGAACACTTCAACCTAGAAGAAAAAAATTTGGTGAGCCAAGTGGGATTTGTGTACTGATCATTACCACCAAGTATCATCAAAATTGGGTGAAAAAAATATTTGCTAGTATTTTGGAAACTCGTTATTTCTTAGAAGCTTTGGCAACCCATCACAATGAAAATGCTTTTCCACAGTCTGTGCCTAGGGCTACTTGAAGAGAGAACAAACCATAGTGTCAAAACTGAGAACTCCTTTATTTTGTCAAGTTTCAAAGATCTACTACAAACCAGGTTGGATTTAGAGTTCCAAATTCATCTATCTATATAGGAGAGACCAGAGTGAAACCTAAAAATAAAAACTGCTACTGTAAACGAACAATTCAACCTAGAAAAACAAAATTTGATGAGCCAAGTGGGATTTGTGGACTTATCATTACCACCACGTGTCATCAAGATTGGGTGAAAAAATATTTGCTGGTATTTCGGAAACTCGTAATTTCTTGAAAGCTTGGCAACCCCTCTCAATTAAAGTGCTTCTCCACAGTCTCTGCTTAGGGCTACTTGAAGCGGAAACAAATCATAGAGACAAAACTGAGAACTCCTTTATTTTGTCAAGTTGTAAAAAGCTACTACAAACCATGTTGGATTTAGAGTTCCAAATACATCTATCTATATAGGAGAAAACAGAGTGAAACTTAAAAATAAAAACTGCTACTGTAACGAACACTTCCACCTAGAAGAACAAAATTTGGAGAGCCAAGTGGGATTTGTGTACTAATCATTTCCACGAAGTATCATCACGATTGGGTGAAAAAACATTTTGCTGGTATTTCTGAAACTCGTTATTTCTTAGAAGCTTGGCAACCTCTCTCAAAGAAAGTGCTTTTACACAGTCTGTGCCTAGGACTACTTGAAGAGCCAACAAACCATAGAGACAAAAGTGAGAACTCCTTTATTTTGTCAAGTTTCAAAGAGCTACTACAAACCATGTTGGATTTAGAGTTCCAAATTCATCGTTCTATGTAGGAGAGAACAGAGTGAAACCTAAATATAAAAACTGCTACTGTAGACAAACGCTTCAACCTAGAAGAACAAAATATGGTGAGCCAAGTGGGGTTTGTGTAATGATCATTACCACCAAGTATCATCAAGTTTGGGTGTAAAAATATTTGCTGGTATTTCGGAAACTCGTTTTTTCTTAGAAGCTTGGAAACCCCTCTCAATGAAAGTGCTTTTCCACAGTCTGTGCTTAGGGCTACTTGAAGAGAAAACAAACCATAGTGTCAAAACTGAGAACTCCTTTATTTTGTCAAGTTTCAAAGATCTACTACAAACCAGGTTGGATTTAGAGTTCCAAATTCATCTATCCATATAGGAGAGAACAGAGTGAAACCTAAAAATAAAAAGTGCTACTGTAAAGGAACGCTTCAACCTAGAAGAACAAAATTTGGTGAGCCAAGTGGGATTTGTGTAGTTGTCATTTCCCTCACGTATCATCAACATTGGGTGAAAAAATAATTGCTGGTATTTCGGAAACTCATAATTTCTGGGAAGCTTGGCAACATCTCTCAATGAAAGTGCTTTTCCACAGACTCTGCTTATGGCTACATGAAACGGAAACAAATCATAGTGACAAAACTGAAAACTCCTTTATTTTGTCAAGTTTCAAACAGCTACTACAAACCATGTTGGATTTAGAGTTCCAAATTCATCTATTAATATTGGAGAGAACAGAGTGCAACCTAAAAATGAAAACTGCTACTGTAAACGAACGCTTCAACCTAGAAGAACAAAATTTGGTGACCCAAGTGGGATTTGTGGACTGATCATTACCACCAAGTATCATCATGATTGGGTGAAAAAATATTTGCTGGTATTTCGGAAATTCATATTTCTTGGAAGCTTGGCAACTCCTCTCAATGAAAGTGCTTTTCTATCGTCTGTGCCTAGGGCTACTTGCAGAGGAAACAAACCATAGAGAGAAAACTGAGAACTTATTAATTTGTCAAGTTTCAAAAGCTCTACAAACAATGTTGGATTTAGAGTTCCAAATTCATCTATCTATATAGCAGAGAACAGAGTGAAACCTAAATATAAAAACTGCTACTGTAGACGAACGCTTCAACCTAGAAGAACAAAATTTGGTGAGCCAAGTGGGATTTGTGTACCGATCATTACCACCAAGTATCATCAAGATTGGGTGAAAAAATATTTGCTGGTTTTTCGGAAAATCGTTATTTCTTAGAAGCTTGGCAAACCCTCTCAATGAAAGTGCTTTTCCAGAGTCTGTGCCTAGGGCTACTTGAAGAGGAAACAAACCATAGAGACAAAACTGAGAACTTATTAATTTGTCAAGTTTCAAAAGCTCTACAAACAATGTTGGATTTAGAGTTCCAGATTCATCTATCTATATACCAGAGAAGAGAATGAAACGTAAAAATACAAAAACTGCTACTGTAGACGAACGCTTCAACCTAGCAGAACAAAATTTGGTGAGCCAAGTGGGATTTGTGTACCGAATAATACCACCAAGTATCATGAATATTGGGTGAAAAAATATTTGCTGGTATATCGGAAACTCGTAATTTCTGGGAAACTTGGCAACCCCTCTCAATGAAAGTGCTTTTCCAGAGTCTCTGCTTAGGGCTGCTTGAAGCGGAAACAAACCATAGAGACAAAACTGAGAACTTATTAATTTGTCAAGTTTCAAAAGCTCTACAAACAATGTTGGATTTAGAGTTCCAAATTCATCTATCTATATAGCAGAGAACAGAGTGAAACCTAAATATTAAAACTGCTACTGTAGACGAACGCTTCAACCTAGAAGAACAAAATTTGGTGAGCCAAGTGGGAATTGTGTACCGATCATTACCACCAAGTATCATCAAGATTGGGTGAAAAAATATTTGCTGGTTTTTCGGAAAATCGTTATTTCTTAGAAGCTTGGCAACCCCTCTAAATGAAAGTGCTTTTCCACAGTCTGTGCCTAGGGCTACCTGAAGAGGAAACAAACCATAGAGACAAAACTGAGAACTTATTAATTTGTCAAGTTTCAAAAGCTCTACAAACAATGTTGGATTTAGAGTTCCAGATTCATCTATCTATATACCAGAGAACAGAATGAAACGTAAAAATACAAAAACTGCTACTGTAGACGAACGCTTCAACCTAGCAGAACAAAATTTGGTGAGCCAAGTGGGATTTGTGTACCGAATAATACCACCAAGTATCATGAATATTGGGTGAAAAAATATTTCCTGGTATATCGGAAACTCGTAATTTCTGGGAAACTTGGCAACCCCTCTCAATGAAAGTGCTTTTCCAGAGTCTCTGCTTAGGGCTGCTTGAAGCGGAAACAAATCATAGAGACAAAACTGAGAACTTCTTTATTTTGTCAAGTTTCAAAGAGCTACTACAAACCATGTTGGATTTAGAGTTCCAAATTCATCTATCTGTATAGCAGAGAACAGAGGGAAACCTAAATATAAAAACTGCTACTGTAGACGAATGCTTCAACCTAGCAGAACAAAATTTGGTGAGCCAAGTAGGATTTGTGTACCGATGAATACCTTCAAGTATCATGAATTTTGGGTGAAAAAATATTTGCTGGTATTTAGGAAACTCGTATTTCTTGGAAGCTTGGCAACCCCTCTCAATGAAAGTGCTTTTCCACAGTCTCTGCTTAGGGCTACTTGAAGCGGAAACAAATCATAGAGACGAAACTGAGAACTCCTTTATTTTGTCAAGTTTCAAAGAGCTACTACCAACCATATTGGATTTAGAGTTCCAAATTCATCTGTCTATATAGGAGAGAACAGAGTGAAACCTAAATATAAAAACTGCTACTGTAGACGAACGCTTAAACCTAGAAGAACAAAATTTGTTGAGCCAAGTGGGATTTGTGTACTTGTCATTACCACCACGTACCATCAAGATTGGGTGAAAAAATATTTGCTGGTATTTCGGAAAATCGTAATTTCTTGGAAGCTTTGCAATGCCGTTCAATGAAAGTGCTTTTCCACAGTCTCTGCTTAGGGCTTCTTGAAGAGGAAACAAACCATAGAGAAAATACTGAGAACTTCCTTATTTTGTCAAGTTTCAAAGAGCTACTACAAACCATGTTGGATTTGGAGTTCCAAATTCATCTATCTATATAGGAGAGAACAGAGGGAAACCTAAATATAAAAATTGCTACTGTACACGAATGCTTCATCCTAGATGAACAAAAATTGGTTAGCCAAGTGGGATTTGTGTGCTGATCATTACCACCAAGTATCATCAAGATTGGTTGAAAAAAATATTTGCTGGTTTTTCGGAAACTCGTTATTTCTTAGAAGCTTGGCAACCATTCTCAATGAAAGTGCTTTTCCACAGTCTGCGCCTAGGGCTACTTGAAGAGGAAACAAACCATAGAGACAAAACTCAGAACTCCTTTATTTTGTCAAGTTTCAAAGAGCTACTACAAACCATGTTGGATTTAGAGTTCCAAATTCATCTATCTATATATGAGACAACAGAGTGAAACCTAAATATAAAAACGGCTACTGTAGACGAACGCTTCAACCGAGAAGAACAAAATTTGGTGAGCCAAGTGGGTACTGTGTACTAATCATTACTACCAAGTATCATCAAGTTTGGGTGAAAAAAATATTTGCTGATATTTCGGAAACTCGTTATTTCTTAGAAGCTTGGCAACCCCTCTCAATGAAAGTGGTTTTCCACTGTCTGTGCCTAGGGTAACTTGAAGAGGAAACAAACCATAGGGACAAAACTCAGAACTCCTTTATTTTGTCAAGTTTCAAAGAGCTACTACAAACCATGTTGGATTTAGAGTTCCAAATTCATATATCTATATATGAGAGAACAGAGTGAAACCTAAACATAAAAACTGCTAGTGTAGACGAACGCTTCAACCTAGAAGAACAAAATATGGTGAGCCAAGTGGGATTGTGTACTGATCATTAGCACCAAGTATCATAAAGATTGGGTGAAAAAATATTTGCTGGTATTTCGGAAACTCGTTATTCCTTAGAAGGTTGGCAACCCCTCTCAATGAAAGTGCTTTTCCACAGTCTGCGCCTAGGGCTACTTGATGAGGAAACAAACCATAGAGACAAAACTGAGAACTTCTTTATTTTGTCAAGTTTCAAAGAGCTACTACAAACCATGTTGGATTTAGAGTTCCAAATTCATCTATCTATATAGGAGAGAACAGAGTAAAACCTAAATATAAAAACTGCTACTTTAGACGAACGCTTCAACATAGAAGAACAAAATTTGGTGAGCCAAGTGGGATCTGTGTACTGATCATTACCACCAAGTATCATCAAGATTGGGTGAAAAAATATTTGCTGGTATTTCGGAAACTGTTATTTCTTAGAAGCTTGGCAACCCCTCTCAATGAAAGTGCTTTTCCACAGTCTTGCCTAGGGCTACTTGAAGAGAAAACAAACCATCGAGACAAAACTGAGAACTCCTTTATTTTGTCAAGTTTCAAAGAGGTACTACAATCCATGTTGGATTTAAAGTTCCAAATTCATCTATCTATATAGGAGAGAACAGAGAGAAACCTAAATATAACAACTGCTACTGTAGACGAACGCTTCAACCTAGAAGAACAAAATTTGTTGAGCAAAGTGGGATTTGTGTACTGATCATTACCACCAAGTATCATCAAGATTGGGTGAAAAAATATTTGCTGGTATTTTGGAAACTCGTTATTTCTTAGAAGCTTGGCAACCCATCAGAATGAAAGTGCTTCCACAGTCTGTGCCTAGGGATACTTAAAGAGGACACAAACCATAGAGACAAAACTGAGAACTCCTTTATTTTGTCAAGTTTCAAAGAGCTACTACAATCCATGTTGGACTTAGAGTTCCAAATTCATCTATCTATATAGGAGAGAACAGAGAGAAACCTAAATATAAAAACTGCTACTGTAGACGAACGCTTCTACCTAGAAGAACAAAATTTGGTGAGCCAAGTGGAATTTGTGTACTGATCATTAGCAACAAGTATCATCAAGAATGGGTGAAAAAATATTTGCTGGTATTTCGGAAACTCGTTATTTCTTAGAAGCTTGGCAAACCCTCTCAATGAAAGTGCTTTTCCACAGTCTGTGCCTAGGGCTAATTAAAGAGGAAACAATCCTTAGAGACAAAACTGAGAACTCCTTTATTTTGTCAAGTTTCAAAAGCTACTACAATCCATGTTGGATTTAGAGTTCCAAATTCATCTATCTATATAGGAGAGAACAGAGAGAAACCTAAATATAAAAACTGCTACTGTAGACGAAGGCTTCAACCTAGAAGAACAAAATTTGGTGACCCAAGTGGGATTTGTGTACTGATCATTACAACCAAGTATCATCAAGATTCGGTGTAAAAAATATTTGCTGGTGTTTCGGAAAATTGTAATTTCTTAGAAGCTTGGCAACCACTCTCAATGAAAGTGCTTTTCCACAGTCTGTGCCTAGGGCTACTTGAAGAGAAAAGAAACCATAGAGACAAAACTGAGAACTCCTTAATTTTGTCAAGTTTCAAAGAGCTACTACAAACCATGTTGGATTTAGAGTTCCAAATTCATATATCTATATATGAGAGAACAGAGTGAAACCTAAACATAAAAACTGCTACTGTAGACGAACTCTTCAACCTAGAAGAACAAAATTTGGTGAGCCAAGTGGGATTTGTGTGCTGATCATTACCACCAAGTATCATCAAGATTGGGTGAAAAAATATTTGCTGGTATTTTGGAAACTTGTAATTTCTTAGAAGCTTGGCAAACTCTCTCAATGAAAGTGCTTTTCCACAGTCTGTGCCTAAGGCTACTTGAAGAGGAAACAAACCATAGAGAAAAACCTGAGAATTCCTTTATTTTGTCAAGTTTCAAAGAGCTACTACAAACCATGTTGGATTTAGAGTTCCAAATTCATCTATTTATACAGGAGAGAACAGAGGGAAACCTAAGTATAAAAACTGCTACTTTAGACGAACGCTTCAACCTAGAAGAACAAAATTTGGTGGGCCAAGTGGGATCTGTGTACTGATCATTACCACCAAGTATCATCAAGATTGGGTGAAAAAATATTTGCTGGTATTTCGGAAACTGTTATTTCTTAGAAGCTTGGCAACCCCTCTCAATGAAAGTGCTTTTCCACAGTCTTGCCTAGGGCTACTTGAAGAGAAAACAAACCATCGAGACAAAACTGAGAACTCCTTTATTTTGTCAAGTTTCAAAGAGGTACTACAATCCATGTTGGATTTAAAGTTCCAAATTCATCTATCTATATAGGAGAGAACAGAGAGAAACCTAAATATAACAACTGCTACTGTAGACGAACGCTTCAACCTAGAAGAACAAAATTTGTTGAGCCAAGTGGGATTTGTGTACTGACCATTACCACCAAGTATCATCAAGATTGGGTGAAAAAATATTTGCTGGTATTTTGGAAACTCGTTATTTCTTAGAAGCTTGGCAACCCATCAGAATGAAAGTGCTTCCACAGTCTGTGCCTAGGGCTACTTAAAGAGGACACAAACCATAGAGACAAAACTGAGAACTCCTTTATTTTGTCAAGTTTCAAAGAGCTACTACAAGTCATGTTGGATTTAGAGTTCCAAATTCATCTATCTATATATGAGAGAACAGAGTGAAACCTAAATATAAAAACTGCTACTGTAGACGAATGCTTCAACCTAGAAGTACAAAATTTGGTGAGCCAAGTGGGATCTGTGTACTGATCATTACCACCAAGTATCATCAAGATTGGGTGAAAAAATATTTGCTGGTATTTCGGAAACTCGTAATTTCTTAGAAGCTTGGCAACCCCTCTCAATGAAAGTGCTTTTCCACAGTCTTGCATAGGGCTACTTGAAGAGGAAACAAACCATAGAGACAAAACTGAGAACTCCTTTATTTTGTCAAGTTTCAAAGAGCTACTACAATCCATGTTGGAGTTAGAGTTCCAAATTCATCTATCTATATAGGAGAGAACAGAGAGAAACCTAAATATAAAAACTGCTACTGTATACGAACGCTTCTACCTAGAAGAACAAAATTTGGTGAGCCAAGTGGAATTTGTGTACTGATCATTAGCAACAAGTATCATCAAGAATGGGTGAAAAAATATTTGCTGGTATTTCGGAAACTCGTTATTTCTTAGAAGCTTGGCAAACCCTCTCAATGAAAGTGCTTTTCCACAGTCTGTGCCTAGGGCTAATTAAAGAGGAAACAATCCTTAGAGACAAAACTGAGAACTCCTTTATTTTGTCAAGTTTCAAAAGCTACTACAATCCATGTTGGATTTAGAGTTCCAAATTCATCTATCTATATAGGAGAGAACAGAGAGAAACCTAAATATAAAAACTGCTACTGTAGACGAAGGCTTCAACCTAGAAGAACAAAATTTGGTGACCCAAGTGGGATTTGTGTACTGATCATTACAACCAAGTATCATCAAGATTCGGTGTAAAAATATTTGCTGGTGTTTCGGAAAATTGTAATTTCTTAGAAGCTTGGCAACCACTCTCAATGAAAGTGCTTTTCCACAGTCTGTGCCTAGGGCTACTTGAAGAGAAAAGAAACCATAGAGAAAAAACTGAGAACTCCTTTATTTTGTCAAGTTTCAAAGAGCTACTACAATCCATGTTGGATTTAGAGTTCCAAATTCATCTATCTATATAGGAGAGAAGAGAGAGAAACCTAAATATAAAACCTGCTACTGTAGACGAACGCTTCAACCTAGAAGAATAAAATTTGGTGAGCCAAGTGGGATTTGTGTACTGATCATTACCACCAAGTATCATCAAGATTGGGTTAAAAAATATTTGCTGGTATTTCGGAAACTCGTCATTTTTTAGAAGCTTGGCAACCCCTCTCAACGAAAGTGCTTTTCCACAGTCTGTGCCTAGGGCTAATTGAAGAGGAAACAAACCATAGAGACAAAATTGAAAACTCCTTTATTTTGTCAAGTTTCAAAGAGCTACTACAAACCATGTTGGATTTAGAGTTCCAGATTCATATATCTATGTAGGAGAGAACAGAGGGAAACCTAAATATAAAAACTGCTACTGTAGGCGAACGCTTCAACCTAAGAACAAAATTTGGTGAGCCAAGTGGGATTTGTGTACTGATCATTAGCAACAATTATCATCAAGATTGGGTGAAAAAATATTTGCTGGTATTTCGGAAAATCGTTAATTCTTAGAAGCTTGGCAACCCCTCTCAATGAAAGTGCTTTTCCACAGTCTTTGCCTAGGGCTACATGAAGAGGAAACAAACCAAGGAGACAAAACTCAGAACTCCTTTATTTTGTCAAGTTTCAAAGAGCTACTACAAGTCATGTTGGATTTAGAGTTCCAAATTCATCTATCTATATATGAGAGAACAGAGTGAAACCTAAATATAAAAACTGCTACTGTAGACGAACGCTTCAACCTAGAAGAACAAAATTTGGTGAGCCAAGTGGGATCTGTGTACTGATCATTACCACCAAGTATCATCAAGATTGGGTGAAAAAATATTTGCTGGTATTTCGGAAACTCGTTATTTCTTAGAAGCTTGGCAACCCCTCTCAATGAAAGTGCTTTTCCACAGTCTTGCGTAGGGCTACTTGAAGAGGAAACAAACCATAGAGACAAAATTGAGAACTCCTTTATTTTGTCAAGTTTCAAAGAGCTACTACAATCCATGTTGGATTTAAAGTTCCAAATTCATCTATCTATATAGAAGAGAACAGAGAGAAACCTAAATATAAAAACTGATACTGTAGACGAACGCTTCAACCTAGAAGAACAAAATTTGGTGAGCCAAGTGGGATTTGTGTACTGATCATTAGCAACAAGTATCATCAAGATTGGGTGAAAAAATATTTGCTGGTATTTCGGAAACTCGTTATTTCTTAGAAGCTTGGCAACCCCTCTCAATTAAAGTGCTTTTCCACAGTCTGTGCCTAGGGCTAATTAAAGAGGAAACAATCCTTAGAGACAAAACTGAGAACTCCTTTATTTTGTCAAGTTTCAAAAGCTACTACAATCCATGTTGGATTTAGAGTTCCAAATTCATCTATCTATATAGGAGAGAACAGAGAGAAACCTAAATATAAAAACTGCTACTGTAGACGAAGGCTTCAACCTAGAAGAACAAAATTTGGTGAGCCAAGTGGGATTTGTGTACTGATCATTACAACTAATTATCATCAAGATTCGGTGTAAAAATATTTGCTGGTGTTTCGGAAAATTGTAATTTCTTAGAAGCTTGGCAACCACTCTCAATGAAAGTGCTTTTCCACAGTCTGTGCCTAGGGCTACTTGAAGAGAAAAGAAACCATAGAGACAAAACTGAGAACTCCGTTATTTTGTCAAGTTTCAAAGAGCAACTACAAACAATGTTGGATTTAGAGTTCCAAATTCATCTATCTATATAGGAGAGAACAGAGGGAAACCTAAATATAAAAACTGCTACTGTAGACGAACTCTTCAACCTAGAAGAACAAAATTTGGTGAGCCAAGTGGGATTTGTGTGCTGATCATTACCACCAAGTATCATCAAGATTGGGTGAAAAAATATTTGCTGGTATTTCGGAAACTTGTAATTTCTTAGAAGCTTGGCAAACTCTCTCAATGAAAGTGCTTTTCAACAGTCTGTGCCTAAGGCTACTTGAAGAGGAAACAAACCATAGAGAAAAACCTGAGAACTCCTTTATTTTGTCAAGTTTCAAAGAGCTACTACAAACCATGTTGGATTTAGAGTTCCAAATTCATCTATTTATACAGGAGAGAACAGAGGGAAACCTAAGTATAAAAACTGCTACTGTAGACGAACGCTTCAACCTAGAAGAACAAAATTTGGTGAGCCAAGTGGGATCTGTGTACTGATCATTACCACCAAGTATCATCAAGATTGGGTGAAAATATATTTGCTGGTATTTCGGAAACTCGTTATTTCTTAGAAGCTTGGCAACCCCTCTCAATGAAAGTGCTTTTCCACAGTCTTGCATAGGGCTACTTGAAGAGGAAACAAACCATAGAGACAAAACTGAGAACTCCTTTATTTTGTCCAGTTTCAAAGAGCTACTACAATCCATGTTGGATTTAGAGTTCCAAATTCATCTATCTATATAGGAGAGAAGAGAGAGAAACCTAAATATAAAACCTGCTACTGTAGACGAACGCTTCAACCTAGAAGAACAAAATTTGGTGAGCCAAGTGGGTACTGTGTACAGATCATTACCACCAAGTATCATCAAGATTGGGTGAAAAAATATTTGCTGATATTTCGGAAACTCGTTATTTCTTAGAAGCTTGACAACCCCTCTCAATGAAAGTGGTTTTCCACAGTCTGTGCCTAGGGCTACTTGAAGAGGAAACAAACCATAGAGACAAAACTGAGAACTCCTTTATTTTGTCAAGTTTCAAAGAGCTACTACAATCCATGTTGGATTTAGAGATCCAAATTCATCTATCTATATAGGAGAGAACAGAGAGAAACCTAAATATAAAAACTGCTATTGTAGACGAACGCTTCAACCTAGAAGAACAAAATTTGGTGAGCCAAGTGGGATATGTGTACTGATCATCACCACCAAGTATCATCAAGATTGGGTGAAAAAATATTTGCTGGTATTTCGGAAACTTGTAATTTCTTAGAAGATTGGCAAAATCTCTCAATGAAAGAGCTTTTCCACAGTCTGTGCCTAGGGCTACTTGAAGAGGAAACAAACCATAGAGAAAAAACTGAGAACTCCTTTATTTTGTCAAGTTTCAAAGAGCTACTACAAACCATGTTGGATTTAGAGTTCCAAATTCATATATCTATATAGGAGAGAACAGAGGGAAACCTAAATATAAAAACTGCTACTGTAGGCGAACGCTTGAACCTAGAAGAAAACAATTTGGTGAGCCAAGTGGGATTTGTGTACTGATCATTAGCAACAAGTATCATCAAGATTGGGTGAAAAAATTTTTGCTGGTATTTCAGAAACTCGTTATTTCTTAGAAGCTTGGCAACCCCTCTCAATGAAATTGCTTTTCCACAGTCTGTGCCTAGTGCTAATTGAAGAGGAAACAATCCATAGAGACAAAACTGAGAACTCCTTTATTTTGTCAAGTTTCAAAGAGCTAATACGAACCATGTTGGATTTAGAGTTCCAAATTCATCTATCTATACAGGAGAGAACAGAGTGAAACCTAAATATAAAACCTGCTCCTGTAGACGAACGCTTCAACCTAGAAGAACAAAATTTCGTGAGCCAAGTGGGATTTGTGTACTGATCATCACCACCAAATATCATCAAGATTGGGTGAAAAAATATTTGCTGGTATTTCGGAAACTTGTAATTTCTTAGAAGATTGGCAAAATCTCTCAATGAAAGAGCTTTTCCACAGTCTGTGCCTAGGGCTACTTGAAGAGGAAACAAACCATAGAGAAAAAAATGAGAACTCCTTTATTTTGTCAAGTTTCAAAGAGCTACTACAAACCATGTTGGATTTAGAGTTCCAAATTCATCTTTCAATATAGGAGAGAACAGAGGGAAACCTAAATATAAAAACTGCTACTGTAGGCGAACGCTTCAACCTAGAAGAAAACAATTTGGTGAGCCAAGTGGGATTTGTGTACTGATCATTACCACCAAGTATCATCAAGATTGGGTGAAAAAATTTTTGCTGGTATTTCAGAAACTCGTTATTTCTTAGAAGCTTGGCAACCCCTCTCAATGAAAGTGCTTTTCCACAGTGTGTGCCTAGTGCTAATTGAAGAGGAAACAATCAATAGAGACAAAACTGAGAACTCCTTTATTTTGTCAAGTTTCAAAGAGCTACTACAAACCATGTTGGATTTAGAGTTCCAAATTCATCTTTCAATATAGGAGAGAACAGAGGGAAACCTAAATATAAAAACTGCTACTGTAGGCGAACGCTTCAACCTAGAAGAACACAATTTGGTGAGCCAAGTGGGATTTGTGTACTGATCATTAGGAACAAGTATCATCAAGATTGGGTGAAAAAATTTTTGCTGGTGTTTCGGAAACTTGGAATTTCTTAGAAGCTTGGCAACCACTCTCAATGAAAGTGCTTTTCCACAGTCTGTGCCTAGGGCTACTTGAAGAGGAAACAAACCATAGAGACAAAACTGACAACTCCGTTATTTTGTCAAGTTTCAAAGAGCAACTACAAACAATGTTGGATTTAGAGTTCCAAATTCATCTATCTATATAGGAGAGAACAGAGGGAAACCTAAATACAAAAACTGCTACTGTAGCGAATGCTTCAACCTAGAAGAACAAAATTTGGTGAGCCAAGTGGGATTTGTGTACTGATCATTACCACAAAGTATCATCAAGACTGGGTGAAAAAATATTTGCTGGTATTTTGGAAACTAGTTATTTCTTAGAAGCTTGGCAACCCATCTCAATGAAAGTGCTTCCACAGTCTGTGCCTAGGGCTACTTGAAGACGAAACAAACCATAGAGACAAAACTGAGAACTCCTTTATTTTGTCAACTTTCAAAGAGCTACTACAATCCATGTTGGATTTAGAGTTCCACATTCATCTATCTATATAGGAGAGAACAGAGTGAAACCTAAATATAAAACCTGCTAGTGTAGACGAACGCTTCAACCTAGAAGAACAAAATTTGGTGAGCCAAGTGGGATTTGTGTACTGATCATTAGCAACAAGTATCATCAAGATTGGGTGAAAAAATATTTGCTGGTATTTCTGAAATTCGTTATTTCTTAGAAGCTTGGGAACCCCTCTCAATGAAAGTGCTTTAACACAGTGTGTGCCTAGGGCTAATAGAAGAGGAAACAATCCATACAGACAAAACTGAGAACGCCTCTATTTTGTCAAGTTTCAAAGAGCTACTAAAAACCATGTTGGATTTACAGTTCCAAATTCATCTATCTATACAGGAGAGAACAGAGGGAAACGTAAATATAAAAACTGCTACTGTAGCGAACGCTTCAACCTAGAAGAACAAAATTTGGTGAGCCAAGTGGGATTTGTGTACTGATCATTACCACAAAGTATCATCAAGACTGGGTGAAAAAATATTTGCTGGTATTTTGGAAACTAGTTATTTCTTAGAAGTTTGGCAACCCATCTCAATGAAATTGCTTCAACAGTCTGTGCCTAGGGCTACTTGAAGACGAAACAAACCATAGAGACAAAACTGAGAACTCCTTTATTTTGTCAAGTTTCAAAGAGCTACTACAATCCATGTTGGATTTAGAGTTCCACATTCATCTAACTATATAGGAGAGAACAGAGAGAAAATTAAAATTTAAAACCTGCTGCTGTAGGCGAATGCTACAACCTAGAAGAACAAAATTTAGTGAGCCAAGTGGGATTTGTGTACTGATCGTTACCACCAAGTATCATCAAGATTGGGTGAAAAAATATTTGCTGGTATTTCGGAAACTCGTTATTTCTTAGAAGCTTGGCAACCCCTCTCAATGAAAGTGCTTTTCCACAGTCTGTGCCTAGGGCTAAGAGAAGAGGAAACAATCCATAGAGGCAAAACTGATAACGCTTTTATTTTTCAAGTTTCAAAGAGCTAGTACAAACCATGTTGGATTTAGAGTTCCAAATTCATCTACCTATACAGGAGAGAACAGAGGGAAACCTAAATATAAAAACTGCTACTGTAGACGAATGCTTCAACCTAGAGGAACAAAATTTGGTGAGCCAAGTGGGATTTGTGTACTGATCATTACAACAAAGTATCATCAAGACTGGGTGATAAAATATTTGCTGGTATTTTGGAAACTCGTTATTTCTTAGAAGCTTGGCAACCCATCTCAATGAAAGTGCTTTTCCACAGTGTGCGCATAGGGCTACGTGAAGAGGAAACAAACCATAGAGACAGAACTCAGAACTCCTTTATTTTGTCAAGTTTATAATAGCTACTATAAACCATGTTGGATTTAGAGTTTCAAATTCATCTATCTATATAGGAGAGAACACAGGGAAACCTAAATATAAAAACTGCTATTGTAGACGAACGATTCAACCTAGAAGAACAAAATTTGGTGAGCCAAGTGGGATTTGTGTACTGATCATTACCACCAAGTATCATCAAAATTGGGTGAAAAAATATTTGCTGGTATTTTGAAAACTCGTTATTCCTTAGAAGCTTGGCAACCCATCTCAATGAAAGTGCTTTCCACACTCGTGTGCCTAGGGCTACTTGAAGAGGAAACAAACCATAGAGACAAAACTGAGAACTCTTTTATTTCGTCAAGTTTCAAAGAGCTACTACAAACCATGTTGGATTTAGAGTTCCAAATTCATCTATCTATATAGGAGAGAACAGAGGGAAACCTAAATATAAAAACTGCTACTGTAGACGAACGCTTCAACCTAGAAGAACAAAATTTGGTGAGCCAAGTGGGATTTGTGTACTGATCATTACCAACAAGTATCATCAAGATTGGGTGAAAAAATATTTGCTGGTATTTCGGAAACTCGTTATTTCTTAGAAGCTTGGCAACCCCTCTCAATGAAAGTGCTTTTCCACAGTCTGTGCCTAGGGCTAATAGAAGAGGAAACAATCCATAGAGACAAAACTGAGAACGCCTTTATTTTGTCAAGTTTCAAAGAGCTACTACAAACCATGTTGGATTTAGAGTTCCAAATTCATCTATCTATATAGGAGAGAACAGAGGGAAACCTAAATATAAAAACTGCTACTGTAGACGAACGCTTCAACCTAGAAGAACAAATATTGGTGAGCCAAGTGGGATTTGTGTACTTGTCATTACCACCACGTATCATCAACATGGGTGAAAAATTATTTGCTGGTATTTCGTAAACTCGTAATTTCTTGGAAGCTTGGCAACCCCTTTCAATGAAAGTGCTTTTCCACAGTCTCTGCTTAGGGCTACATGAAGTGGAAACAAATCATAGAGACAAAGCTGAGAACTCCTTTATTTTGTCAAGTTTCAAAGAGCTACTACAAACCATGTTGGAATTAGAGTTCCAAATTCATATATCTATATAGGAGAGAACAGAGGGAAAACTAAAAATATAAACTGCTACTATAAACGAACGCTTCATCCTAGAACAACAAAATTTGTTCAGTCAAGTGGGATTTGTGTACCGATCATGACAACAAGTATCATCAAGATTCGGTGAAAAAATATTTGCTGATATTTCGGAAACTCCTTAATTCTTAGAAGCTTGGCAACCTTTCTCAATGAAAGTGCTTTTCCACAGTCTGTGCATAGGACTACTTGAAGAGGAAACAAACCATAAAGAAAAAACTGAGAAATCCTTTATTTCGTCAAGTTTCAAAGAGCTACTACAAACCATGTTGGATTTAGAGTTCCAAATTCAACTATCAATATAGGAGAGAATAGAGTGAAACCTAAATATAAAAACTGCTACTGTAGACCAACGCATCAACGTAGAAGAACAAAATTTGGTGAGCCAAGTGGGATTAGTGTACTGATCATTATCACCCAAAGTATCAAGATTGGGTGAAAAAATATTTGCTGGTATTTCGGAAACTCGTTATTTCTTAGAAGCTTGGCAACCCCTCTCAATTAAAGTGCTTTTCCACAGTCTGTGCCTAGGGCTAATTAAAGAGGAAACAATCCTTAGAGACAAAACTGAGAACTCCTTTATTTTGTCAAGTTTCAAAAGCTACTACAATCCATGTTGGATTTAGAGTTCCAAATTCATCTATCTATATAGGAGAGAACAGAGAGAAACCTAAATATAAAAACTGCTACTGTAGACGAAGGCTTCAACCTAGAAGAACAAAATTTGGTGAGCCAAGTGGGATTTGTGTACTGATCATTACAAACAATTATCATCAAGATTCGGTGTAAAAATATTTGCTGGTGTTTCGGAAAATTGTAATTTCTTAGAAGCTTGGCAACCACTCTCAATGAAAGTGCTTTTCCACAGTCTGTGCCTAGGGCTACTTGAAGAGAAAAGAAACCATAGAGACAAAACTGAGAACTCCGTTATTTTGTCAAGTTTCAAAGAGCAACTACAAACAATGTTGGATTTAGAGTTCCAAATTCATCTATCTATATAGGAGAGAACAGAGGGAAACCTAAATATAAAAACTGCTACTGTAGACGAACTCTTCAACCTAGAAGAACAAAATTTGGTGAGCCAAGTGGGATTTGTGTGCTGATCATTACCACCAAGTATCATCAAGATTGGGTGAAAAAATATTTGCTGGTATTTCGGAAACTTGTAATTTCTTAGAAGCTTGGCAAACTCTCTCAATGAAAGTGCTTTTCAACAGTCTGTGCCTAAGGCTACTTGAAGAGGAATCAAACCATAGAGAAAAACCTGAGAACTCCTTTATTTTGTCAAGTTTCAAAGAGCTACTACAAACCATGTTGGATTTAGAGTTCCAAATTCATCTATTTATACAGGAGAGAACAGAGGGAAACCTAAGTATAAAAACTGCTACTGTAGACGAACGCTTCAACCTAGAAGAACAAAATTTGGTGAGCCAAGTGGGATCTGTGTACTGATCATTACCACCAAGTATCATCAAAATTGGGTGAAAATATATTTGCTGGTATTTCGGAAACTCGTTATTTCTTAGAAGCTTGGCAACCCCTCTCAATGAAAGTGCTTTTCCACAGTCTTGCATAGGGCTACTTGAAGAGGAAACAAACCATAGAGACAAAACTGAGAACTCCTTTATTTTGTCCAGTTTCAAAGAGCTACTACAATCCATGTTGGATTTAGAGTTCCAAATTCATCTATCTATATAGGAGAGAAGAGAGAGAAACCTAAATATAAAACCTGCTACTGTAGACGAACGCTTCAAACTAGAAGAACAAAATTTGGTGAGCCAAGTGGGTACTGTGTACAGATCATTACCACCAAGTATCATCAAGATTGGGTGAAAAAAATATTTGCTGATATTTCGGAAACTCGTTATTTCTTAGAAGCTTGACAACCCCTCTCAATGAAAGTGGTTTTCCACAGTCTGTGCCTAGGGCTACTTGAAGAGGAAACAAACCATAGAGACAAAACTGAGAACTCCTTTATTTTGTCAAGTTTCAAAGAGCTACTACAATCCATGTTGGATTTAGAGATCCAAATTCATCTATCTATATAGGAGAGAACAGAGAGAAACCTAAATATAAAAACTGCTATTGTAGACGAACGCTTCAACCTAGAAGAACAAAATTTGGTGAGCCAAGTGGGATATGTGTACTGATCATCACCACCAAGTATCATCAAGATTGGGTGAAAAAATATTTGCTGGTATTTCGGAAACTTGTAATTTCTTAGAAGATTGGCAAAATCTCTCAATGAAAGAGCTTTTCCACAGTCTGTGCCTAGGGCTACTTGAAGAGGAAACAAACCATAGAGAAAAAACTGAGAACTCCTTTATTTTGTCAAGTTTCAAAGAGCTACTACAAACCATGTTGGATTTAGAGTTCCAAATTCATATATCTATATAGGAGAGAACAGAGGGAAACCTAAATATAAAAACTGCTACTGTAGGCGAACGCTTGAACCTAGAAGAAAACAATTTGGTGAGCCAAGTGGGATTTGTGTACTGATCATTAGCAACAAGTATCATCAAGTTTGGGTGAAAAAATTTTTGCTGGTATTTCAGAAACTCGTTATTTCTTAGAAGCTTGGCAACCCCTCTCAATGAAATTGCCTTTTCCACAGTCTGTGCCTAGTGCTAATTGAAGAGGAAACAATCCATAGAGACAAAACTGAGAACTCCTTTATTTTGTCAAGTTTCAAAGAGCTAATACGAACCATGTTGGATTTAGAGTTCCAAATTCATCTATCTATACAGGAGAGAACAGAGTGAAACCTAAATATAAAACCTGCTCCTGTAGACGAACGCTTCAACCTAGAAGAACAAAATTTCGTGAGCCAAGTGGGATTTGTGTACTGATCATCACCACCAAATATCATCAAGATTGGGTGAAAAAATATTTGCTGGTATTTCGGAAACTTGTAATTTCTTAGAAGATTGGCAAAATCTCTCAATGAAAGAGCTTTTCCACAGTCTGTGCCTAGGGCTACTTGAAGAGGAAACAAACCATAGAGAAAAAAATGAGAACTCCTTTATTTTGTCAAGTTTCAAAGAGCTACTACAAACCATGTTGGATTTAGAGTTCCAAATTCATCTTTCAATATAGGAGAGAACAGAGGGAAACCTAAATATAAAAACTGCTACTGTAGGCGAACGCTTCAACCTAGAAGAAAACAATTTGGTGAGCCAAGTGGGATTTGTGTACTGATCATTACCACCAAGTATCATCAAGATTGGGTGAAAAAATTTTTGCTGGTATTTCAGAAACTCGTTATTTCTTAGAAGCTTGGCAACCCCTCTCAATGAAAGTGCTTTTCCACAGTGTGTGCCTAGTGCTAATTGAAGAGGAAACAATCAATAGAGACAAAACTGAGAACTCCTTTATTTTGTCAAGTTTCAAAGAGCTACTACAAACCATGTTGGATTTAGAGTTCCAAATTCATCTTCAATATAGGAGAGAACAGAGGGAAACCTAAATATAAAAACTGCTACTGTAGGCGAACGCTTCAACCTAGAAGAACACAATTTGGTGAGCCCAAGTGGGATTTGTGTACTGATCATTAGGAACAAGTATCATCAAGATTGGGTGAAAAAATTTTTGCTGGTGTTTCGGAAACTTGGAATTTCTTAGAAGCTTGGCAACCACTCTCAATGAAAGTGCTTTTCCACAGTCTGTGCCTAGGGCTACTTGAAGAGGAAACAAACCCATAGAGACAAAACTGACAACTCCGTTATTTTGTCAAGTTTCAAAGAGCAACTACAAACAATGTTGGATTTAGAGTTCCAAATTCATCTATCTATATAGGAGAGAACAGAGGGAAACCTAAATACAAAAACTGCTACTGTAGCGAATGCTTCAACCTAGAAGAACAAAATTTGGTGAGCCAAGTGGGATTTGTGTACTGATCATTACCACAAAGTATCATCAAGACTGGGTGAAAAAATATTTGCTGGTATTTTTGGAAACTAGTTATTTCTTAGAAGCTTGGCAACCCATCTCAATGAAAGTGCTTCCACAGTCTGTGCCTAGGGCTACTTGAAGACGAACAAACCATAGAGACAAAACTGAGAACTCCTTTATTTTGTCAACTTTCAAAGAGCTACTACAATCCATGTTGGATTTAGAGTTCCACATTCATCTATCTATATAGGAGAGAACAGAGTGAAACCTAAATATAAAACCTGCTAGTGTAGACGAACGCTTCAACCTAGAAGAACAAAATTTGGTGAGCCAAGTGGGATTTGTGTACTGATCATTAGCAACAAGTATCATCAAGATTGGGTGAAAAAATATTTGCTGTATTTCTGAAATTCGTTATTTCTTAGAAGCTTGGGAACCCCTCTCAATGAAAGTGCTTTAACACAGTGTGTGCCTAGGGCTAATAGAAGAGGAAACAATCCATACAGACAAAACTGAGAACGCCTCTATTTTGTCAAGTTTCAAAGAGCTACTAAAAACCATGTTGGATTTACAGTTCCAAATTCATCTATCTATACAGGAGAGAACAGAGGGAAACGTAAATATAAAAACTGCTACTGTAGCGAACGCTTCAACCTAGAAGAACAAAATTTGGTGAGCCAAGTGGGATTTGTGTACTGATCATTACCACAAAGTATCATCAAGACTGGGTGAAAAAATATTTGCTGGTATTTTGGAAACTAGTTATTTCTTAGAAGTTTG
>NW_027516732.1:0-54029 GCF_048772815.1 Callospermophilus lateralis
GATAATGATCAGTACACAGATCCCACTTGGCTCACCAAATTTTGTTCTTCTAGGTTGAAGCGTTCGTCTACAGTAGCAGTTTTTATATTTAGGTTTCGCTCTATTCTCTCCTGTATACATAGATGAATTTGGAACTCTAAATCCAACATGGTTTGTAGTAGCTCTTTGAAACTTGACAAAATAACAAAGTTCTCAGTTTTGTCTCTATGGATTGTTTCCTCTTCAATTAGCCCTAGGCACAGACTGTGGAAAAGCACTTTCATTGAGAGGTGTTGCCAAGCTTCTAAAAAATAACGAGTTTCCGAAGTACCAGCAAATATTTCTTCAAACCATCTTGATGATACTGGTTGCTAAAGATCAGTACACAAATCCCACTTGGCTCACCAAATTGTGTTCTTCTAGGTTGAAGCGTTCGCCTACAGTAGAAGTTTTTATATTTAGGTTTCTCTCTGTTCTCTTCTATATAGATAGATGAATTTGGAACTCTAAATCCAACATGGATTGTAGTAGCTCTTTGAACCTTGACAAAATAAAGGAGTTCTCAGTTTTGTCTCTATGGTTTGTTTCCTCTTCAAGTAGCTCTAGGCACAGACTGTGGAAATGCACTTTCATTGAGAGGGGTTGCCAAGCTTCTAAGAAATAACGAGTTTCCGAAATACCAGCAAATATTTTTTCACCCAATCTTGATGATACTGGTTGCTAATGATCAGTACACAAATCCCACTTGGCTCACCAAATTGTGTTCTTCTAGGTTGAAGCGTTCGCCTACAGTAGCAGTTTTTATATTTAGGTTTCTCTCTGTTCTCTTTTATATAGATAGATGAATTTGGAAATCTAAATCCAACATGGATTGTAGTAGATCTTTGAACCTTGACAAAATAAAGGAGATCTCAGTTTTGTCTCTATGGTTTGTTTCCTCTTCAAGTAGCCCTAGGCATCGACTGTGGAAAAGCACTTTAATTGAGAGGGGTTGCCAAGCTTCTAAGAAATTACGAGTTTCCGAAATACCAGCAAATATTTTTTCACCCAATCTTGATGATACTGGTTGCTTATGATCAGTACACAAATCCCACTTGGCTCACCATATTGTGTTCTTCTAGGTTGAAGCGTTCGCCTACAGTAGAAGTTTTTATATTTAGGTTTCCCTCTGTTCTCTCCTATATAGATAGATGAATTTGGAACTCTAAATCCAACATGGTTTGTAGTAGCTCTTTGAAGGTTGACAAAATAAAGGAGTTCTCAGTTATGTCTCTATGGTTTGTTTCCTCTTCAAGTAGCCCTAGGCACAGACTGTGGAAAAGCACTTACATTGAGAGAGTTTGCCAAGCTTCTAAGAAATTACAAGTTTCCGAAATACCAGCAAATATTTTTTCACCCAATCTTGATGATACTTGGTTGTAATGATCAGTACACAAATCCAACTTGGCTGCCCAAATTTTGTTCTTCTAGGTTGAAGCGTTCGTCTACAGTAGCAGTTTTTATATTTAGGTTTCTCTCTGTTCTCTCCTATATAGATAGATGAATTTGGAACTCTAAATCCAACATGGATTGTAGTAGATCTTTGAAACTTGACAAAATAAAGGAGATCTCAGTTTTGTCTCTATGGTTTGTTTCCTCTTCAAGTAGCCCTAGGCGCAGACTCTGGAAAAGCACTTTCATTGAGAGGGGTTGCCAAGCTTCTAAGATATTACGAGTTTCCGAAATACCAGCAAATATTTTTTCACCCAATTTTGGTGATACTTGGTTGTAATGATCAGTACACAAGTCCCACTTGGCTCACCAAATTTTGTTCTTCTAAGTTGAAGCGTTCGTGTACAGTAGCAGTTTTTATATTTAGGTTTCGCTCTGTTCTCTCCTGTATAGATAGATGTATTTGGAACTCTAAATCCAACATGGTTTGTAGTAGCTCTTTGAAACTTGACAAAATAAAGGAGTTTCAGTTTTGTCTCTATGGTTTGTTTCCTCTTCAAGTAGCCCTAGGCACAGACTGTGGAAAAGCACTTTCATTGAGAGGGGTTGCCAAGCTTCTAAGAAATAACGAGTTTCCGAAATACCAGCAAATATTTTTTCACCCAATATTGATGATACTTGGTGGTAATGATCAGTACACAGATCCCACTGGGCTCACCAAATTTTGTTCTTCTAGGTTGAAGCGTTCGTCTAGAGTAGCAGTTTTTATATTTAGGTTTCACTCTGTTGTCTCATATATAGATAGATGAATTTGGAACTCTAAATCCAACATGGTTTGTAGTAGCTCTTTGAAACTTGATAAAATAAAGGAGTTCTGAATTTTGTCCCTATGGTTTGTTTCCTCCTCAAGTAGCCCTAGGCGCAGACTGTGGAAAAGCACTTTCATTGAGAGGGGTTGCCAAGCTTCTAAAAAATAACAAGTTTCCGAAGTACCAGCAAATAGTTTTTCACCCAATCTTGATGATACTTGTTGCTAATGATCAGTACACAAATCACACATGGCTCACCATATTTTGTTCTTCTAGGTTGAAGAGTTCGTCTACAGTAGCAGTTTTTATATTTAGGATACTCTCTGTTCTCTCATATATAGATAGATGAATTTGGAACTCTAAATCCAACATGGTATGTAGTAGCTCTTTGAAACTTGACAAAATAAGGAGTTCTGAGTTTTGTCTCTATGGTTTGTTTCCTCTTCAAGTAGCCCTAGGCACAGACTGTGGAAAACCACTTTCTTTGAGAGGGGTTGCCAAGCTTCTAAGAAATAACGAGTTTCCGAAATATCAGCAAATATTTTTTCACCCAATCTTGATGATACTTGGTGGTAATGATCAATACACAGTACCCACTTGGCTCACCAAATTTTGTTCTTCTAGGTTGAAGCGTTCGTCTATAGTAGCCGTTTTTATATTTTGGTTTCACTCTGTTCTCTCATATATAGATAGATGAATTTGGAACTCTAAATCCAACATGGTTTGTAGTAGCTCTTTGAAACTTGCAATATAAAGGAGTTCTGAATTTTGTCTCTATGGTTTGTTTCCTCTTCAAGTAGCCCTAGGCGCAGACTGTGGAAAAGCACTTTCATTGAGAGGGGTTGCCAAGCTTCTAAAAAATAACGAGTTTCCGAAATTCCAGCAAATATTTTTTCACCCAATCTTGATGATACTTGGTGGTAATGATCAGTACACAAATCCCACTTGGCTCACCATATTTTGTTCTTCTAGGTTTAAGCGTTCGTCTACAGTAACAGTTTTTATATTTAGGTTTCCCTCTGCTCTCTCCTGTATAGATAGATGAATTTGGAACTCTAAATCCAACATGGTTTGTAGTAGCTCTTTGAAACTTGACAAAATAAAGGAGTTCTCAGTTTTGTCTCTATGGATTGTTTCCTCTTCAATTAGCACTAGGCACAGACTGTGGAAAAACACTTTCATTGAGAGGGGTTGCCAAGCTTCTAAGAAATAACGAGTTTCCGAAATACCAGCAAATATTTTTTCACCCAATCTTGATGATACTTGGTGGTAATGATCAGTACACAGATCCCACTTGGCTCACCAAATTTTGTTCTTCTAGGTTAAAGCGTTCGTCTACAGTAGCAGTTTTTATCTCTAGGTTTCACTATGTTCTCTCATATATAGATAGATGAATTTGGAACTCTAAATCCAACATGGTTTGTAGTACTCTTTGAAACTTGACAAAATAAAGGAGTTCTCAGTTTTGTCTCTATGGTTGTTTCCTCTTCAAGTAGCCCTAGGCACAGACTGTGGAAAAGCACTTTCATTGAGAGGGGTAGCCAAGCTTCTAAGAAATAACGAGTTTCCGAAATACCAGCAAATATTTCTTCACCCAATCTTGATGATACTTGTTGATAATGATCAGTACACAGATCCCACTTGGCTCACCAAATTTTGTTCTTCTAGGTTGAAGCGTTCGTCTACAATAGCAGTTTTTATATTTAGGTTTCACTCTGTTCTCTCATATATAGATAGATGAATTTGGAACTCTAAATCCAACATGGTTTGTAGTAGCTCTTTGAAACTTGACAAAATAATGGAGTTCTGAGTTTTGTCTCTATGGTTTTTTCCTCTTGAAGTAGCCCTAGGCACTGACTGTGGAAAACTACGTTAATTGAGAGGTGTTGCCTAGCTTCTAAGAAATAACGAGTTTCTGAAATACCAGCAAATATTATTTCACCCAATCTTGATGATACTTGGTGGTATTGATCAGTACACAGATCCCACTTGGCTCACCAAATTTTGTTCTTCTAGGTTGAAGCGTTCGTCTACAGTAGCCGTTTTTATATTTAGGTTTCATTCTGTTCTCTCATATATAGATAGATGAATTTGGAACTCTAAATCCAACATGGTTTGTAGTAGCTCATTGAAACTTGACAAAATAAGGGAGTAATGAGTTTTGTCTCTATGGTTTGTTTCTTCTTCAAGTAGCCCTAGGCGCAGACACTGGAAAAGCACTTTCATTGAGAGGGGTGGCCAAGCTTCTAAGAAATAACGAGTTTCCGAAGTACCAGCAAATATTTTTCACCCAATGTTGATGATACTGGTTGCTAATGATCAGTACACAAATCCCACTTGGCTCACCAAATTGTGTTCTTCTAGGTTGAAGCGTTCGCCTATAGTAGAATTGTTTATATTTAGGTTACCCTCTGTTCTCTCCTATATAGATATATGAATTTGGAACTCTAAATCCAACATGGTTTGTAGTAGCTCATTGAAACTTGACAAAATAAAGGAGTACTGAGTTTTGTCTCTATGGTTTGTTTCTTCTTCAAGTAGCCCTAGGCGCAGACACTGGAAAAGCACTTTCATTGAGAGGGGTGGCCAAGCTTCTAAGAAAAAACGAGTTTCCGAAGTACCAGCAAATATTTTTCACCCAATGTTGATGATACTGGTTGCTAATGATCAGTACACAAATCCCAGTTGGCTCACCAAATTGTGTTCTTCTAGGTTGAAGCGTTCGCCTATAGTAGAATTGTTTATATTTAGGTTTCCCTCTGTTCTCTCCTATATAGATATATGAATTTGGAACTCTAAATCCAACATGGTTTGTAGTAGCTCTTTGAATCTTGACAAAAAAAAGGAGTTCTCAGTTTTGTCTCTACGGTTTGTTTCCTCTTCAAGTAGCCCTAGGCACAGACTGTGGAAAAGCATTTTCATTGAGAGAGTTTGCCAAGCTTCTAAGAAATTACAAGTTTCCGAAATACCAGCAAACATTTTTTCACCCAATCTTGATGATACATGGCGGTAATGATCAGTACACAAATCCCACATGACTCACCAAATTTTGTTCTTCTAGGTTGAAGCGTTCGTCTAGAGTAGCAGTTTTTATATTTAGGTTTCTCTCTGTTCTCTCCTATATAGATAGATGAATTTGGAACTCTAAATCCAACATGGATTATAGTAGCTCTTTGAAACTTGACAAAATAAAGGAGATCTCAGTTTTGTCTCTATGCTTTATTTCCTCTTCAAGTAGCCCTAGGCACAGACTGTAGAAAACCACTTTCATTGAGAGGGCTTGCCAAGCTTCTAAGAAATAACGAGTTTCCGAAATATCAGCAAATATTTTTTCACCCAATCTTGATGATACTTGGTGGTAATGATCAGTACACAGTACCCACTTGGCTCACCAAATTTTGTTCTTCTAGGTTGAAGCGTTCGTCTACAGTAGCCGTTTTTATATTTAGGTTTCTCTCTGTTCTCTCATATATAGATAGATGAATTTGGAACTCTAAATCCAACATGGTTTGTAGTAGCTCTTTGAAACTTGACAAAATAAAGGAGTTCTGAGTTTTGTCTCTATGGTTTGTTTCCTCTTCAAGTAGCCCTAGGCGCAGACTGTGGAAAAGCACTTTCATTAAGAGGGGTTGCCAAGCTTCTAAAAAATAACGAGTTTCCGAAGTACCAGCAAATATTTTTTTACCCAATCTTGATGATACTTGGTGGGAATGATCAGTACACAGATCCCACTTAGCTCACCAAATTTTGTTCTTCTAGTTTGAAGCGTTCTTCTACAGTAGTGGTTTGTATATTTAGGTTTCACTCTGTTCTCTCATATATAGATAGATGAATTTGGAACTCTAATCCAACATGGTTTGTAGTAGCTTTTGAAACTTGACAAAATAAAGGAGTTCTCAGTTTTGTCTCTATGGTTTGTTTCCTCTTCAAGTAGCCCTAGGCGCAGACTCTGGAAAAGCACTTTCATTGAGAGGGGTTGCCAAGCTTCTAAGAAATAACGAGTTTCCGAAGTACCAGCAAATATTTTTTCACCCAATCTTGATGATACTTGTTGCTAATGGTCAGTACACAGATCCCACTTGGCTCACCAAATTTTGTTCTTCTAGGTTGAAGCGTTCTTCTACAGTAGCAGTTTTTATATTTAGGTTTCCCTCTGTTCTCTCCTGTATAGATAGATGAATTTGGAACTCTAAATCCAACATGGTTTGTAGTAGCTCTTTGAAACTTGAAAAAAATTAAGGAGTTCTCAGTTTTGTCTCTATGGTTTGTTTCCTCTTCAAGTATCCCTAGGCACAGACTGTGGAAAAGCACTTTCATTGAGAGGGGTTGCCAAGCTTTTAAGAAATAACGAGTTTCCAAAATACCAGCAAATATTTTTTCACCCAATCTTGATGATACTTGGTGGTAATGATCAGTACACAGATCACACTTGGCTCACCAACTTTTGTTCTTCTCGGTTGAAGCGTTCGTCTACAGTTGCAGTTTTTATATTTAGGTTTCACTCTGTTCTCTCATATATAGATAGATGAATTTGGAACTCTAAATCCAACATGGTTTGTAGTAGCTCTTTGAAACTTGACAAAATAAAGGAGTTCTGAGTTTTGTCTCTATGGTTTGTTTCCTCTTCATAGGCCTAGGCACAGACTGTGGAAAAGCACTTTAATTGAGAGGGTTGCCAAGCTTCTGAGAAATAACGAGTTTCCGAAATACCAGCAAATATTTTTTCACCCAATCTTGATGATACTTGGTGGGAATGATCAGTACACAGATCCCACTTGGCTCACCAAATTTTATTCTTCTAGTTTGAAGCGTTCGTCTACAGTAGTCGTTTATATATTTAGGTTTCACTCTGTTCTCTCATATATAGATAGATGAATTTGGAACTCTAATCCAACATGGTTTGTAGTAGCTCTTTGAAACTTGACAAAATAAAGGAGTTCTCAGTTTTCTCTCTATGGTTTGTTTCCTCTTCAAGTAGCCCTAGGCGCAGACTCTGGAAAGCACTTTCATTGAGAGGGGTTGCCAATCTTCTAAGAAATAACGAGTTTCCGAAGTACCAGCAAATATTTTTTCACCCATCATGATGATACTTGTTGCTAATGGTCAGTACACAGATCCCACTTGGCTCACCAAATTTTCTTCTTCTAGGTTGAAGCGTTCGTCTACAGTAGCAGTTTTTAAATTTAGGTTTCCCTCTGTTCTCTCCCTGTATAGATAGATGAATTTGGAACTCTAAATCCAACATGGTTTGTAGTAGCTCTTTGAAACTTGACAAAATAAAGTAGTTCTCAGTTTTGTCTCTATGGTTGTTTCCTCTTCAAGTAGCCCTAGGCACAGACTGTGGAAAAGCACTTTCATTGAGAGGGGTTGCCAAGCTTCTAAGAAATAATGAGTTTCCTAAATACCAGCAAATATTTTTTCACCCAATCTTGATGATACTTGTTGATAATGATCAGTACACAGATCCCACTTGGCTCACCAAATTTTGTTCTTCTAGGTTGAAGCGTTCGTCTACAGTAGCAGTTTTTATATTTACGTTTCGCTCTATTCTCTCCTGTATACATAGATGAATTTGGAACTCTAAATCCAACATGGTTTGTAGTAGCTCTTTGAAACTTGACAAAATAACGGAGTTCTCAGTTTTGTCTCTATGGATTGTTTCCTCTTCAATTAGCCCTAGGCACAGACTGTGGAAAAGCACTTTCATTGAGAGGTGTTGCCAAGCTTCTAAGAAATAACGAATTTCCGATGTACCAGCAAATATTTTTTCACCCAATCTTGATGATACTTGTTCCTAATGATCAGTACACAGATCCCACTTGGCTCACCAAATTTTGTTCTTCTAGGTTGAAGCGTTCTTCTACAGTAGCAGTTTTTATATTTAGGTTTCCCTCTGTTCTCTCCTGTATAGATAGATGAATTTGGAACTCTAAATCCAACATGGTTTGTAGTAGCTCTTTGAAACTTGAAAAAAATTAAGGAGTTCTCAGTTTTGTCTCTATGGTTTGTTTCCTCTTCAAGTATCCCTAGGCACAGACTGTGGAAAAGCACTTTCATTGAGAGGGGTTGCCAAGCTTTTAAGAAATAACGAGTTTCCAAAATACCAGCAAATATTTTTTCACCCAATCTTGATGATACTTGGTGGTAATGATCAGTACACAGATCCCACTTGGCTCACCAACTTTTGTTCTTCTAGGTTGAAGCGTTCGTCTACAGTTGCAGTTTTTATATTTAGGTTTCACTCTGTTCTCTCATATATAGATAGATGAATTTGGAACTCTAAATCCAACATGGTTTGTAGTAGCTCTTTGAAACTTGACAAAATAAAGGAGTTCTGAGTTTTGTCTCTATGGTTTGTTTCCTCTTCATAGGCCTAGGCACAGACTGTGGAAAAGCACTTTAATTGAGAGGGGTTGCCAAGCTTCTGAGAAATAACGAGTTTCCGAAATACCAGCAAATATTTTTTCACCCAATCTTGATGATACTTGGTGGGAATGATCAGTACACAGATCCCACTTGGCTCACCAAATTTTATTCTTCTAGTTTGAAGCGTTCGTCTACAGTAGTCGTTTATATATTTAGGTTTCACTCTGTTCTCTCATATATAGATAGATGAATTTGGAACTCTAATCCAACATGGTTTGTAGTAGCTCTTTGAAACTTGACAAAATAAAGGAGTTCTCAGTTTTGTCTCTATGGATTGTTTCCTCTTCAATTAGCCCTAGGCACAGACTGTGGAAAAGCACTTTCATTGAGAGGTGTTGCCAAGCTTCTAAGAAATAACGAATTTCCGATGTACCAGCAAATATTTTTTCACCCAATCTTGATGATACTTGTTCCTAATGATCAGTACACAGATCCCACTTGGCTCACCAAATTTTGTTCTTCTAGGTTGAAGCGTTCTTCTACAGTAGCAGTTTTTATATTTAGGTTTCCCTCTGTTCTCTCCTGTATAGATAGATGAATTTGGAACTCTAAATCCAACATGGTTTGTAGTAGCTCTTTGAAACTTGAAAAAAATTAAGGAGTTCTCAGTTTTGTCTCTATGGTTTGTTTCCTCTTCAAGTATCCCTAGGCACAGACTGTGGAAAAGCACTTTCATTGAGAGGGGTTGCCAAGCTTTTAAGAAATAACGAGTTTCCAAAATACCAGCAAATATTTTTTCACCCAATCTTGATGATACTTGGTGGTAATGATCAGTACACAGATCACACTTGGCTCACCAACTTTTGTTCTTCTAGGTTGAAGCGTTCGTCTACAGTTGCAGTTTTTATATTTAGGTTTCACTCTGTTCTCTCATATATAGATAGATGAATTTGGAACTCTAAATCCAACATGGTTTGTAGTAGCTCTTTGAAACTTGACAAAATAAAGGAGTTCTGAGTTTTGTCTCTATGGTTTGTTTCCTCTTCATAGGCCTAGGCACAGACTGTGGAAAAGCACTTTAATTGAGAGGGGTTGCCAAGCTTCTGAGAAATAACGAGTTTCCGAAATACCAGCAAATATTTTTTCACCCAATCTTGATGATACTTGGTGGGAATGATCAGTACACAGATCCCACTTGGCTCACCAAATTTTATTCTTCTAGTTTGAAGCGTTCGTCTACAGTAGTCGTTTATATATTTAGGTTTCACTCTGTTCTCTCATATATAGATAGATGAATTTGGAACTCTAATCCAACATGGTTTGTAGTAGCTCTTTGAAACTTGACAAAATAAAGGAGTTCTCAGTTTTCTCTCTATGGTTTGTTTCCTCTTCAAGTAGCCCTAGGCGCAGACTCTGGAAAAGCACTTTCATTGAGAGGGGTTGCCAATCTTCTAAGAAATAACGAGTTTCCGAAGTACCAGCAAATATTTTTTCACCCAATCATGATGATACTTGTTGCTAATGGTCAGTACACAGATCCCACTTGGCTCACCAAATTTTGTTCTTCTAGGTTGAAGCGTTCGTCTACAGTAGCAGTTTTTAAATTTAGGTTTCCCTCTGTTCTCTCCTGTATAGATAGATGAATTTGGAACTCTAAATCCAACATGGTTTGTAGTAGCTCTTTGAAACTTGACAAAATAAAGTAGTTCTCAGTTTTGTCTCTATGGTTGTTTCCTCTTCAAGTAGCCCTAGGCACAGACTGTGGAAAAGCACTTTCATTGAGAGGGGTTGCCAAGCTTCTAAGAAATAACGAGTTTCCAAAATACCAGCAAATATTTTTTCACCCAATCTTGATGATACTTGTTGATAATGATCAGTACACAGATCCCACTTGGCTCACCAAATTTTGTTCTTCTAGGTTGAAGCGTTCGTCTACAGTAGCAGTTTTAATATTTAGGTTTCGCTCTATTCTCTCCTGTATACATAGATGAATTTGGAACTCTAAATCCAACATGGTTTGTAGTAGCTCTTTGAAACTTGACAAAATAATGGAGTTCTGAGTTTTGTCTCTATGGTTTGTTTCCTCTTGAAGTAGCCCTAGGCACGGACTGTGGAAAACTACTTTAATTGAGAGGTGTTGCCAAGCTTCTAAGAAATAACGAGTTTCCGAAATACCAGCAAATATTATTTCACCCAATCTTGATGATACTTGGTGGTATTGATGAGTATACAGATCCCACTTGGCTCACCAAATTTTGTTCTTCTAGGTTGAAGCGTTCGTCTACAGTAGCCGTTTTTATATTTAGGTTTCATTCTGTTCTCTCATATATAGATGGATGAATTTGGAACTCTAAATCCAACATGGTTTGTAGTAGCTCATTGAAACTTGACAAAATAAAGGAGTACTGAGTTTTGTCTCTATGGTTTGTTTCTTCTTCAAGTAGCCCTAGGCGCAGACAGTGGAAAAGCACTTTCATTGAGAGGGGTGGCCAAGCTTCTAAGAAATAACGAGTTTCCGAAGTACCAGCAAATATTTTTTCACCCAATGTTGATGATACTGGTTGCTAATGATCAGTACACAAATCCCACTTGGCTCACCAAATTGTGTTCTTCTAGGTTGAAGCGTTCGCCTATAGTAGAATTGTTTATATTTAGGTTTCCCTCTGTTCTCTCCTATACAGATATATGAATTTGGAACTCTAAATCCAACATGGTTTGTAGTAGCTCTTTGAATCTTGACAAAAAAAAGGAGTTCTCAGTTTTGTCTCTACGGTTTGTTTCCTCTTCAAGTAGCCCTAGGAACAGACTGTGGAAAAGCATTTTCATTGAGAGAGTTTGCCAAGCTTATAAGAAATTAAAAGTTTCCGAAATACCAGCAAATATTTTTTCACCCAATCTTGATGATACTTGGTGGTAATGATCAGTACAAAAATCCCACTTGGCTCACCAAATTTGGTTCTTCTAGGTTGAAGCGTTCGTCTACAGTAGCAGTTATTATATTTAGGTTTCTCTCTGGTCTCTCCTATATAGATAGATGAATTTGGAACTTTAAATCCAACATGGATTGTAGTAGCTCTTTGAAACTTGACAAAATAAAGGAGTTCTCAGTTTTGTCTCTATGGTTTGTTTCCTCTTCAAGTATCCCTAGGCACAGACTGTGGAAAAGCACTTTCATTGAGAGGGGTTGCCAAGCTTCTAAGAAATAACGAGTTTCCGAAATACCAGCAAATATTTTTTCACCCAATCTTGATTATACTTGGTGGGAATGATCAGTACACAGATCCCACTTGGCTCACCAAATTTTGTTCTTCTAGGTTGAAGCGTTCGTCTACAGTAGCAGTTTTTATATTTAGGTTTCACTCTGTTCTCTCATATATAGATAGATGAATTTGGAACTCTAAATCCAACATGGTTTGTAGTAGCTCTTTGAAACTTGACAAAAAAAAGAGTTCTGAGTTTTGTTTCTATGGTTTGTTTCCTCTTCAAGTAGCCCTAGGCACAGACTGTGGAAAAGCACTTTCATTGAGAGGGGTTGCCAAGCTTCTAAGAAATAACGAGTTTCCGAAATATCAGCATACATTTTTTCACCCAATCTTGATGATACTTGGTGGTAATGATCAGTACACAGTACCCACTTGGCTCACCAAATTTTGTTCTTCTAGGTTGAAGCGTTCGTTACAGTACAGTTTTTATATTTAGGTTTCCCTCTGTTCTCTCCTGTATAGATAGATGAATTTGGAACTCTAAATTCAACATGGTTTGTAGTAGCTCTTTGAAACTTGACAGAATAAAGGAGTTCTCAGTTTTGTCTCTATGGATTGTTTCCTCTTCAATTAGCACTAGGTACACACTGTGGAAAAGCACTTTCATTGAGAGGGGTCGCCAAGCTTCTAAGAAATAACGAGTTTCTGAAATACCAGCAAATATTTTTTCACCCAATCTTGATGATACTTGGTGCTAATGATCAGTACACAAATCCCACTTGGCTCACCAAATTGTGTTCTGCTAGGTTGAAGCGTTCGCCTACAGTAGCAGTTTTTATATTTAGGTTTCCCTCTGTTCTCTCATATATAGACATATGAATTTGGAACTCTAAATCCAACATGGTTTGTAGTAGCTCTTTGAAACTTGACAAAATAAAGGAGTTCTCAGTTTTGTCTCTATGGTTTGTTTCCTCTTCAAGTAGCCCTAGGCACAGACTGTGGAAAAGCACTTTCATTGAGAGAGTTTGCCAAGCTTCTAAGAAATTACAAGTTTCCGAAATACCAGCAAATATTTTTTCACCCAATCTTGATGATACTTGGTGGTAATGATCAGTACACAAATCCCAATTGGCTCACCCAATTTTGTTCTTCTAGTTTGAAGCGTTCGTCTACAGTAGCAGTTTTTATATTTAGGTTTCTCTCTGTTCTCTCCTATATAGATAGATGAATTGGGAACTCTAAATCCAACATGGTTTGTAGTAGCTCTTTGGAACTTGACAAAATAAAGAAGTTCTCAGTTTTGTCTCTATGGTTTGTTTCCTCTCAAGTAGCACTAGGCACACACTGTGGAAAAGCACTTTCATTGAGAGGGGTTGCCAAGCTTCTAAGAAATAACGAGTTTCCGAAATACCAGCAAATATTTTTTCACCCAATCTTGATGATACTTGTTGCTAATGATCAGTGCACAAATCCCACTTGGCTCACCAAATTTTGTTCTTCTAGGTTTAAGCGTTCGTCTACAGTAGCAGTTTTTATATTTAGGTTTCACTCTGTTCTCTCATATATAGATAGATGAATTTGGAACTCTAAATCCAACATGGTTTGTAGTAGTTCTTTGAAACTTGACAAAATAAAGGAGTTCTGATTTTTGTCTCTATGGTTTGTTTCCTCTTCAAGAAGCCTAGGCACAGACTGTGGAAAAGAACTTTAATCGAGAAGGGTTGCCAAGCTTCTAGAAATAAGGAGTTTCCGAAATACCAGCAAATATTTTTTCACCCAATCTTGATGATACATGTTGCTAAAGATCAGTACACAGATCTCACTTGGCTCCACCAATTTTGTTCTTCTAGGTTGAAGCGTTCGTCTACAGTAGCAGTTTTTATATTTAGGTTTCCCTCTGTTCTCTTTTATATAGATAGATGAATTTGGAACTCTAAATCCAACATGGTTTGTAGTAGCTCTTTGAAACTTGACAAAATAAAGGAGTTCTCAGTTTTGTCTCTATGGTTTGTTTCCTCTTCAAGTAGCCCTAGGCACAGACTGTGGAAAAGCACTTTCATTGAGAGAGTTTGCCAAGCTTCTAAGAAATTACAAGTTTCCGAAATACCAGCAAATATTTTTTCACCCAATCTTGATGATACTTGGTGGTAATGATCAGTACACAAATCCCAATTGGCTCACCAAATTTTGTTCTTCTAGGTTGAAGCGTTCGTCTACAGTAGCAGTTTTTATATTTAGGTTTCTCTCTGTTCTCTCCTATATAGATAGATGAATTTGGAACTCTAAATCCAACATGGATTGTAGTAGCTCTTTGAAACTTGACAAAATAAAGGAGTTCTCAGTTTTGTCTCTATGATTTGTTTCCTCTTCAAGTAGCCCTAGGCACAGACTGTGGAAAAGCACTTTCATTGAGAGGGTTGCCAAGCTTCTAAGAAATAATGAGTTTCCAAAATACCAGCCAATAGTTTTTCACCCAATCTTGATGATACTTGGTGGGAATGATCAGTACACAGATCCCACTTGGCTCACCAAATTTTCTTCTTCTAGGTTGAAGCGTTCGTCTACAGTAGCAGTTTTTATATTTAGGTTTCACTCTGTTCTCTCATATATAGATAGATGAATTTGGAACTCTAAATCCAACATGGTTTGTAGTAGCTCTTTGAAACATGACAAAATAAAGAGTTCTGAGTTTTGTTTCTATGGTTTGTTTCCTCTTCAAGTAGCCCTAGGCGCAGACTCGGCAAAAGCACTTTCATTGAGAGGGGTTGCCAAGCTTCTAAGAAATAACGAGTTTCCGAAATACCAGCAAATATTTTTTCACCCAATCTTGATGATGCTGGTTGCTAATGATCAGTACACAAATCCCACTTGGCTCACCAAATTGTGTTCTTCTAGGTTGAAGCGTTCGCCTACAGTAGAA
The DNA here is from genome assembly GCF_048772815.1 of Callospermophilus lateralis. Taxonomy (NCBI): domain Eukaryota; kingdom Metazoa; phylum Chordata; class Mammalia; order Rodentia; family Sciuridae; genus Callospermophilus; species Callospermophilus lateralis. The sequence continues at coordinate 14,709 of NW_027516732.1, forward strand.
GTTTTTATATTTAGGTTTCCCTCTGTTCTCTCCTATATAGATATATGAATTTGGAACTCTAAATCCAACATCGTTTGTAGTAGCTCTTTGAAACCTGACAAAATAAAGGAGTTCTCAGTTTTGTCTCTATGGTGTTTTCCCTCTTCAAGTATCCCTACGCACAGACTGTGGAAAAGCAGTTTCATTGAGAGGGGTTGTCAAGCTTTTAAGAAATAACGAGTTTCCAAAATACCAGCAAATATTTTTTCACCCAATCTTGATGATACTTGGTGGTAATGATCAGTACACAGATCCCACTTGGCTCAGCAAATTTTCTTCTTCTAGGTTGAAGCGTTCGTCTACAGTAGCAGTTTTTATATTTAGGTTTCACTCTGTTCTCTCATATATAGATAGATGAATTTGGAACTCTAAATACAACATGGATTGTAGTAGCTCTTTGAAACTTGACAAAATAACGGAGTTCTCAGTTTTGTCTCTATGGTTTGTTTCCTCTTCAAGTAGCACTAGGCACACACTGTGGAAAAGCACTTTCATTGAGAGGGGTTGCCAAGCTTCTAAGAAATAACGAGTTTCTGAAATACCAGCAAATATTTTTTCACCCAATCTTGATGATACTTGTTGCTAATGATCAGTACACAAATCCCACTTGGCTCACCCAATTTTGTTCTTCTAGGTTGAAGCGTTCGTCTACAGTAGCAGTTTTTATATTTAGGTTTCACTCTGTTCTCTCATATATAGATAGATGAATTTGGAACTCTAAATCCAACATGGTTTGTAGTAGTTCTTTGAAACGTGACAAAATAAATGAGTTCTGAGTTTTGTCTCTATGGTTTGTTTCCTCTTCAAGAGGCCTAGGCACAGACTGTGGAAAAGAACTTTAATCGAGAAGGGTTGCCAAGCTTCTAGAAATAAGGAGTTTCCAAAATACCAGCAAATATTTTTTCACCCAATCTTGATGATACATGTTGCTAAAGATCAGTACACAGATCCCACTTGGCTCCACCAATTTTGTTCTTCTAGGTTGAAGCGTTCGTCTACAGTAGCAGTTTTTATATTTAGGTTTCACTCTGTTCTCTCATATATAGATAGATGAATTTGGAACTCTAAATCCAACATGGTTTGTAGTAGCTCTATGAAACTTGACAAAATAAAGGAGTTCTGAGATTTGTCTCTATGGTTTGTTTCCTCTTCAAATAGCCCTAGGCACAGACTGTGGAAAACCACTTTCATTGAGAGGTGTTGCCAAGCTTCTAAGAATTAACGAGTTTCCGAAATACCAGCAATTATTTTTTCACCCAATCTTGATGATACTTGGTGGGAATGATCAGTACACAGATCCCACTTGGCTCACCAAATTTTGTTCTTCTAGTTTGAAGCGTTCGTCTACAGTAGTCGTTTTTATATTTAGGTTTCACTCTGTTCTCTCATATATAGATAGATGAATTTGGAACTCTAATCCAACATGGTTTGTAGTAGCTCTTTGAAACTTCACAAAATAAAGGAGTTCTCAGTTTTGTCCCTATGGTTTGTTTCCTCTTCAAGTAGCCCTAGGCGAGACTCTGGAAAAGCACTTTCATTGAGAGGGGTTGCCAACCTTCTAAGAAATAACGAGTTTCCGAAGTACCAGCAAATATTTTGTCACCCAATCTTGATGATACTTGTTGCTTATGATCAGTACACAGATCCCACTTGGCTCACCAAATTTTGTTCTTCTAGGTTGAAGCGTTCGTCTACAGTAGCAGTTTTTATATTTAGGTTTCCCTCTGTTCTCTCCTGTATAGATAGATGAATTGGGAACTCTAAATCCAACATGGTTTGTAGTAGCTCTTTGAAACTTGACAAAATAAAGAAGTTCTCAGTTTTGTCTCTATGGTTTGTTTCCTCTTCAAGTAGCACTAGGCACACACTGTGCAAAAGCACTTTCATTGAGAGGGGTTGCCAAGCTTCTAAGAAATAACGAGTTTCTGAAATACCAGCAAATATTTTTTCACCCAATCTTGATGATACTTGTTGCTAATGATCAGTACACAAATCCCACTTGGCTCACCAAATTTTGTTCTTCTAGGTTGAAGCGTTCGTCTACAGAAGCAGTTTTTATATTTAGTTTTCACTCTGTTCTCTCATATATAGATAGATGAATTTGGAACTCTAAATCCAACATGGTTTGTAGTAGCTTTTGAAACTTGACAAAATAAAGGAGTTCTGAGTTTTGTCTCTATGGTTTGTTTCCTCTTCAAGAAGCCTAGGCACAGACTGTGGAAAAGAACTTTAATCGAGAAGGGTTGCCAAGCTTCTAGAAATAAGGAGTTTCCGAAATACCAGCAAATATTTTTTCACCCAATCTTGATGATACATGTTGCTAAAGATCAGTACACAGATCCCACTTGGCTCCACCAATTTTGTTCTTCTAGGTTGAAGCGTTCGTCTACAGTAGCAGTTTTTATATTTAGGTTTCCCTCTGTTCTCTCCTATATAGATAGATGAATTTGGAACTCTCAATCCAACATGGTTTGTAGTAGCTCTTTGAAACTTGACAAAATAAAGGAGTTCTCAGTTTTGTCTCTATGGTTTGTTTCCTCTTCAAGTAGCCCTAGGCACAGACTGTGTAAAAGCACTTTCTTGAGAGAGTTTGCCAAGCTTCTAAGAAATTACAAGTTTCCGAAATACCAGCAAATATTTTTTCACCCAATCTTGATGATAGTTGGTGGTAATGATCAGTACACAAATCCCAATTGGCTCACCAAATTTTGTTCTTCTAGGTTGAAGCGTTCGTCTACAGTAGCAGTTTTTATATTTAGGTTTCTCTCTGTTCTCTCCTATATAGATAGATGAATTTGGAACTCGAAATCCAACATGGATTGTAGTAGCTCTTTGAAACTTGACAAAATAAAGGAGTTCTCAGTTTTGTCTCTATGGTTTGTTTCCTCTTCAAGTAGCCCTAGGCACAGACTGTGGAAAAGCACTTTCATTGAGAGGGGTTGCCAAGCTTCTAAGAAATAACGAGTTTCCAAAATACCAGCCAATAGTTTTTCACCCAATCTTGATGATACTTGGTGGGAATGATCAGTACACAGATCCCACTTGGCTCACCAAATTTTCTTCTTCTAGGTTGAAGCGTTCGTCTACAGTAGCAGTTTTTATATTTAGGTTTCACTCTGTTCTCTCATATATAGATAGATGAATTTGGAACTCTAAATCCAACATGGTTTGTAGTAGCTCTTTGAAACTTGACAAAATAAAGAGTTCTGAGTTTTGTTTCTATGGTTTGTTTCCTCTTAAAGTAGCCCTAGGCACAGACTGTTTAAAACCACTTTCATTGAGAGGGGTTGCCAAGCTTCTAAGAAATAACGAGTTTCCGAAATATCAGCAAATATTTTTTCACCCAATCTTGATGATACTTGGTGGTAATGATCAGTACACAGATCCCATTTGGCTCACCAAATTTTGTTCTTCTAGGTTGAAGCGTTCGGCTACAGTAGCATTTTTTATATTCAGGTTCCACTCTGTTCTCTCATATATAGATAGATGAATTTGGAACTCTAAATCCAACATGGTTTGTAGTAGCTCTTTGAAACTTGACAAAACAAAGGATTTCTGAGTTTTGTCTCTATGGTTTGTTTCTTCTTCAAGTAGCCCTAGGCGCAGACTCGGGAAAAGCACTTTCATTGAGAGGGGTGGCCAAGCTTCTAAGAAATAACGAGTTTCCGAAGTACCAGCAAATATTTTTTCACCCAATCTTGATGATGCTGGTTGCTAATGATCAGTACACAAATCCCACTTGGCTCACAAAATTGTGTTCTTCTAGGTTGAAGCGTTCGCCTACAGTAGAAGTTTTTATATTTAGGTTTCCCTCTGTTCTCTCCTATATAGATATATGAATTTGGAACTCTAAATCGAACATCGTTTGTAGTAGCTCTTTGAAACTTGACAAAATAAAGGAGTTCTCAGTTTTGTCTCTATGGTTTGTTTCCTCTTCAAGTATCCCTACGCACAGACTGTGGAAAAGCACTTTCATTGAGAGGGGTTGTCATACTTTTAAGAAATAACGAGTTTCCAAAATACCAGCAAATATTTTTTCACCCAATCTTGATGATACTTGGTGGTAATGATCAGTACACAGATCCCACTTGGCTCACCAAATTTTCTTCTTCTAGGTTGAAGCGTTCGTCTACAGTAGCAGTTTTTATATTTAGGTTTCACTCTGTTCTCTCATATATAGATAGATGAATTTGGAACTCTAAATACAACATGGATTGTAGTAGCTCTTTGAAACTTGACAAAATAACGGAGTTCTCAGTTTTGTCTCTATGGTTTGTTTCCTCTTCAAGTAGCACTAGGCACACACTGTGGAAAAGCACTTTCATTGAGAGGGGTTGCCAAGCTTCTAAGAAATAACGAGTTTCTGAAATACCAGCAAATATTTTTTCACCCAATCTTGATGATACTTGTTGCTAATGATCAGTACACAAATCCCACTTGGCTCACCAAATTTTGTTCTTCTAGGTTGAAGCGTTCGTCTACAGTAGCAGTTTTTATATTTAGGTTTCACTCTGTTCTCTCATATATAGATAGATGAATTTGGAACTCTAAATCCAACATGGTTTGTAGTAGCTCTTTGAAACTTGACAAAATAAATGAGTTCTGAGTTTTGTCTCTATGGTTTGTTTCCTCTTCAAGAGGCCTAGGCACAGACTGTGGAAAAGAACTTTAATCGAGAAGGGTTGCCAAGCTTCTAGAAATAAGGAGTTTCCGAAATACCAGCAAATATTTTTTCACCCAATCTTGATGATACATGTTGCTAAAGATCAGTACACAGATCCCACTTGGCTCTACCAATTTTGTTCTTCTAGGTTGAAGCGTTCGTCTACAGTAGCAGTTTTTATATTTAGGTTTCACTCTGTTCTCTCATATATAGATAGATGAATTTGGAACTCTAAATCCAACATGGTTTGTAGTTGCTCTTTGAAACTTGACAAAGTAAAGGAGTTCTCAGTATTGTCTCTATGGTTTGTTTCCTCTTCAAGTAGCCCTAAGCAGAGACTGTGGAAAAGCACTTTCATTGAGAGGGGTTTCCAAGCTTCTAAGAAATAACGAGTATTCGAAATACCAGCAAATATTTTTTCACACAATCTTGATGATACTTGGTGGTAGTGATCAGTACACAAATCCCACTTGGTTCACCAAATTTTGTTCTTCTAGGTTGAAGCGTTCATCTACAGTAGCAGTTTTTATTTTTAGGTTTCACTTTGTTCTCTCCTATATAGATAGATGAATTTGGAACTCTAAATCCAACATGGTTTGTAGTAGCTCTATGAAACTTGACAAAATAAAGGAGTTCTGAGATTTGTCTCTATGGTTTGTTTCCTCTTCAAATAGCCCTAGGCACAGACTGTGGAAAACCACTTTCATTGAGAGGTGTTGCCAAGCTTCTAAGAATTAACGAGTTTCCGAAATACCAGCAATTATTTTTTCACCCAATCTTGATGATACTTGGTGGGAATGATCAGTACACAGATCCCACTTGGCTCACCAAATTTTGTTCTTCTAGTTTGAAGCGTTCGTCTACAGTAGTCGTTTTTATATTTAGGTTTCACTCTGTTCTCTCATATATAGATAGATGAATTTGGAACTCTAATCCAACATGGTTTGTAGTAGCTCTTTGAAACTTGACAAAATAAAGGAGTTCTCAGTTTTGTCTCTATGGTTTGTGTCCTCATCAAGTAGCCCTAGGCGCAGACTCCGGAAAAGCACTTTCATTGAGAGGGGTTGCCAAGCTTCTAAGAAATAACGAGTTTCCGAAGTACCAGCAAATATTTTATCACCCAATCTTGATGATACTTGTTGCTAATGATCAGTACACAGATCCCACTTGGCTCACCAAATTTTGTTCTTCTAGGTTGAAGCGTTCGTCTACAGTAGCAGTTTTTATATTTAGGTTTCCCTCTGTTCTCTCCTGTATAGATAGATGAATTTGAACTCTAAATACAACATGGTTTGTAGTACCTCTTTGAAACTTGACAAAATAAAGGACTTCTCAGTTTTGTCTCTATGGATTGTTTCCTCTTCAATTAGCACTAGGCACACACTGTGGAAAAGCACTTTCATTGAGAGGGCTTGCCAAGCTTCTAAGAAATAACGAGTTTCTGAAATACCAGCAAATATTTTTTCACCCAATCTTGATGATACTTGTTGCTAATTATCAGTACACAAATCCCACTTGGCTCACCAAATTGTGTTCTGCTAGGTTGAAGCGTTGGCCTACAGTAGCAGTTTTTATATTTAGGTTTCCCTCTGTTCTCTCCTATATAGATATATGAATTTGGAACTCTAAATCCAACTTGGTTTGTAGTAGCTCTTTGAAACTTGACAAAATAAAGGAGTTCTCAGTTTTGTCTCTATGGTTTGTTTCCTCTTCAAGTAGCCCTAGGTACAGACTGTGGAAAAGTACTTTCATTGAGAGAGTTTGCCAAGATTCTAAGAAATTACAAGTTTCCGAAATACCAGCAAATATTTTTTCACCCAATCTTGATGATACTTGGTGGTAATGATCAGTACACAAATCCCAATTGGCTCACCAAATTTTGTTCTTCTAGGTTGAAGCGTTCGTTTACAGTAGCAGTTTTTATATTTAGGTTTCTCTCTGTTCTCTCCTATATATATAGATGAATTCGGAACTCTAAATCCAACATGGATTGTAGTAGCTCTTTGAAACTTGACAAAATAAAGGAGTTCTCAGTTTTGGCTCTATAGTTTGTTTCCTCTTCAAGTAGCCCTAGGCACAGACTGTGGAAAAGCACTTTCATTGAGAGAGGTTGCCAAGCTTCTAAGAAATAACGAGTTTCCAAAATACCAGCCAATAGTTTTTCAGCCAATCTTGATGATACTTGGTGGGAATGATCAATACACAGATCCCACTTGGCTCACCAAATTTTCTTCTTCTAGGTTGAAGCGTTCGTCTACAGTAGCAGTTTTTATATATAGGTTTCACTCTGTTCTCTCATACATAGATAGATGAATTTGGAACTCTAAATCCAACATGGTTTGTAGTAGCTCTTTGAAACTTGACAAAATAAAGAGTCCTGAGTTTTGTTTTTATGGTTTGTTTCCTCTTAAAGTAGCCCTAGGCACAGACTGTGGAAAAGCACTTTCATTGAGAGGGGTTGCCAAGCTTCTAAGAAATAACGAGTTTCCGAAATATCAGCAAATATTTTTTCACCCAATCTTGATGATACTTGGTGGTAATGATCAGTACACAGATCCCATTTGGCTCACCAAATTTTGTTCTTCTAGGTTGAAGCGTTCGTCTACAGTAGCATTTTTTATATTCAGGTTCCACTCTGTTCTCTCATATATAGATAGATGAATTTGGAACTCTAAATCCAACATGGTTTGTAGTAGCTCTTTGAAACTTGACAAAATAAAGGAGTTCTGAGTTTTGTCTCTATGGTTTGTTTCCTCTTCAAGTAGCCGTAGGCGCAGACTCGGGAAAAGCACTTTCATTGAGAGGGGTTGCCAAGCTTCTAAGAAATAACGAGTTTCGGAAGTACCAGCAAATATTTTTTCACCCAAACTTGATGATACTGGTTGCTAATGATCAGTACACAAATCCCACTTGGCTCACCAAATTGTGTTCTTCTAGGTTGAAGCGTTCGCCTACAGTAAAAGTTTTTATATTTAGGTTTCCCTCTGTTCTCTCCTATATAGATATATGAATTTGGAACTCTAAATCCGACATCATTTGTAGTAGCTCTTTGAAACTTGACAAAATAAAGGAGTTCTGAGTTTTGTCTCTATGGTTTGTTTCCTCTTCAAGTATCCCTACGCACAGACTGTGGAAAAGCACTTTCATTGAGAGGGGTTGTCAAGCGTTTAAGAAATAACGAGTTTCCAAAATACCAGTAAATATTTTTTCACCCAATCTTGATGATACTTGGTGGTCATGATCACTACACAGATCCCACTTGGATCACCAAATTTTCTTCTTCTAGGTTGAAGCGTTCGTCTACAGTAGCAGTTTTTATATTTAGGTTTCACTCTGTTCTCTCATATATAGATAGATGAATTTGGAACTCTAAATCCAACATGGTTTGTAGTAGCTCTTTGAAACTTGACAAAATAAAGGAGTTCTGAGTTTTGTCTCTATGGTTTGTTTCCTCTTCAAGAAGCCTAGGCACAGACTGTGGAAAAGAACTTTAATCGAGAATGGTTGCCAAGCTTCTAGAAATAAGGAGTTTCCGAAATACCAGCAAATATTTTTTCACCCAATCTTGATGATACATGTTGCTAAAGATCAGTACACAGATTTCACTTGGCTCCACCAATTTTGTTCTTCTAGGTTGAAGCGTTCGTCTACAGTAGCAGTTTTTATATTTAGGTTTCCCTCTGTTCTCTCCTATATAGATAGATGAATTTGGAACTCTAAATCCAACATGGTTTGTAGTAGCTCTTTGAAACTTGACAAAAAAAGGAGTTCTCAGTTTTGTCTCTATGGTTTGTTTCCTCTTCAAGTAGCCCTAGGCACAGACTGTGGAAAAGCACTTTCATTGAGAAAGTTTGCCAAGCTTCTAAGCAATTACAAGTTTCCGAAATACCAGCAAATATTTTTTCACCCAATCTTGATGATACTTGGTGGTAATGATCAGTACACAAATCCCAATTGGCTCACCAAATTTTGTTCTTCTAGGTTGAAGCGTTCGTCTACAGTAGCAGTTTTTATATTTAGGTTTCTCTCTGTTCTCTCCTATATAGATAGATGAATTTGGAACTCTAAATCCAACATGGATTGTAGTAGCTCTTTGAAACTTGACAAAATAAAGGAGTTCTCAGTTTTGTCTCTATGGTTTGTTTCCTCTTCAAGTAGCCCTAGGCACAGACTGTGGAAAAGCACTTTCATTGAGAGGGGTTGCCAAGCTTCTAAGAAATAACGAGTTTCCAAAATACCAGCCAATAGTTTTTCACCCAATCTTGATGATACTTGGTGGGAATGATCAGTACACAGATCCCACTTGGCTCACCAAATTTTCTTCTTCTAGGTTGAAGCGTTCGTCTACAGTAGCAGTTTTTATATTTAGGTTTCACTCTGTTCTCTCATATATAGATAGATGAATTTGGAACTCTAAATCCAACATGGTTTGTAGTAGCTCTTTGAAACTTGACAAAATAAAGAGTTCTGAGTTTTGTTTTTATGGTTTGTTTCCTCTTAAAGTAGCCCTAGGCACAGACTGTTTAAAAGCACTTTCATTGAGAGGGGTTGCCAAGCTTCTAAGAAATAACGAGTTTCCGAAATATCAGCAAATATTTTTTCACCCAATCTTGATGATACTTGGTGGTAATGATCAGTACACAGATCCCATTTGGCTCACCAAATTTTGTTCTTCTAGGTTGAAGCGTTCGTCTACAGTAGCATTTTTTATATTCAGGTTCCACTCTGTTCTCTCATATATAGATAGATGAATTTGGAACTCTAAATCCAACATGGTTTGTAGTAGCTCTTTGAAACTTGACAAAATAAAGGAGTTCTGAGTTTTGTCTCTATGGTTTGTTTCCTCTTCAAGTAGCCCTAGGCGCAGACTCGGGAAAAGCACTTTCATTGGGAGGGATTGCCAAGCTTCTAAGAAATAACGAGTTTCCGAAGTACCAGCAAATATTTTTTCACCCAATCTTGATGATGCTGGTTGCTAATGATCAGTACACAAATCCCACTTGGCTCACAAAATTGTGTTCTTCTAGGTTGAAGCGTTCGCCTACAGTAGAAGTTTTATATTTAGGTTTCCCTCTGTTCTCTCCTATATAGATATATGAATTTGGAACTCTAATTCCAACATCGTTTGTAGTAGCTCTTTGAAACTTGACAAAATAAAGGAGTTCTCAGTTTTGTCTCTATGGTTTGTTTCCTCTTCAAGTATCCCTGCGCACAGACTGTGGAAAAGCACTTTCATTGAGAGGGGTTGTCAAGCTTTTAAGAAATAACGAGTTTCCAAAATACCAGCAAATATTTTTTCACCCAATCTTGATGATACTTGTTGCTAATGATCAGTACACAAATCCCACTTGGCTCACCAAATTTTGTTCTTCTAGGTTGAAGCGTTCGTCTACAGTAGCAGTTTTTATATTTAGGTTTCACTCTGTTCTCTCATATATAGATAGATGAATTTGGAACTCTAAATCCAACATGGTTTGTAGTAGCTCTTTGAAACTTGACAAAATAAATGAGTTCTGAGTTTTGTCTCTATGGTTTGTTTCCTCTTCAAGAGGCCTAGGCACAGACTGTGGAAAAGAACTTTAATCGAGAAGGGTTGCCAAGCTTCTAGAAATAAGGAGTTTCCGAAATACCAGCAAATATTTTTTCACCCAATCTTGATGATACATGTTGCTAAAGATCAGTACACAGATCCCACTTGGCTCCAATAATTTTGTTCTTCTAGGTTGAAGCGTTCGTCTACAGTAGCAGTTTTTATATTTAGGTTTCACTCTGTTCTCTCATATATAGATAGATGAATTTGGAACTCTAAATCCAACATGGATTGTAGTAGCTCTTTGAAACTTGACAAAATAAAGGAGTTCTCAGTTTTGTCTCTATGGTTTGTTTCCTCTTCAAGTAGCCCTAGGCACAGACTGTGGAAAAGCACTTTCATTGAGAGGGTTGCCAAGCTTCTAAGAAATAACGAGTTTCCAAAATACCAGCCAATAGTTTTTCACCCAATCTTGATGATACTTGGTGGGAATGATCAGTACACAGATCCCACTTGGCTCACCAAATTTTCTTCTTCTAGGTTGAAGCGTTCGTCTACAGTAGCAGTTTTTATATTTAGGTTTCACTCTGTTCTCTCATATATAGATAGATGAATTTGGAACTCTAAATCCAACATGGTTTGTAGTAGCTCTTTGAAACTTGACAAAATAAAGAGTTCTGAGTTTTGTTTTTATGGTTTGTTTCCTCTTAAAGTAGCCCTAGGCACAGACTGTTTAAAAGCACTTTCATTGAGAGGGGTTGCCAAGCTTCTAAGAAATAACGAGTTTCCGAAATATCAGCAAATATTTTTTCACCCAATCTTGATGATACTTGGTGGTAATGATCAGTACACAGATCCCATTTGGCTCACCAAATTTTGTTCTTCTAGGTTGAAGCGTTCGTCTACAGTAGCATTTTTTATATTCAGGTTCCAATCTGTTCTCTCATATATAGATAGATGAATTTGGAACTCTAAATCCAACATGGTTTGTAGTAGCTCTTTGAAACTTGACAAAATAAAGGAGTTCTGAGTTTTGTCTCTATGGTTTGTTTCCTCTTCAAGTAGCCCTAGGCGCAGACTCGGGAAAAGCACTTTCATTGGGAGGGATTGCCAAGCTTCTAAGAAATAACGAGTTTCCGAAGTACCAGCAAATATTTTTTCACCCAATCTTGATGATGCTGGTTGCTAATGATCAGTACACAAATCCCACTTGGCTCACAAAATTGTGTTCTTCTAGGTTGAAGCGTTCGCCTACAGTAGAAGTTTTATATTTAGGTTTCCCTCTGTTCTCTCCTATATAGATATATGAATTTGGAACTCTAATTCCAACATCGTTTGTAGTAGCTCTTTGAAACTTGACAAAATAAAGGAGTTCTCAGTTTTGTCTCTATGGTTTGTTTCCTCTTCAAGTATCCCTGCGCACAGACTGTGGAAAAGCACTTTCATTGAGAGGGGTTGTCAAGCTTTTAAGAAATAACGAGTTTCCAAAATACCAGCAAATATTTTTTCACCCAATCTTGATGATACTTGTTGCTAATGATCAGTACACAAATCCCACTTGGCTCACCAAATTTTGTTCTTCTAGGTTGAAGCGTTCGTCTACAGTAGCAGTTTTTATATTTAGGTTTCACTCTGTTCTCTCATATATAGATAGATGAATTTGGAACTCTAAATCCAACATGGTTTGTAGTAGCTCTTTGAAACTTGACAAAATAAATGAGTTCTGAGTTTTGTCTCTATGGTTTGTTTCCTCTTCAAGAGGCCTAGGCACAGACTGTGGAAAAGAACTTTAATCGAGAAGGGTTGCCAAGCTTCTAGAAATAAGGAGTTTCCGAAATACCAGCAAATATTTTTTCACCCAATCTTGATGATACATGTTGCTAAAGATCAGTACACAGATCCCACTTGGCTCCAATAATTTTGTTCTTCTAGGTTGAAGCGTTCGTCTACAGTAGCAGTTTTTATATTTAGGTTTCACTCTGTTCTCTCATATATAGATAGATGAATTTGGAACTCTAAATCCAACATGGTTTGTAGTAGCTCTTTGAAACTTGACAAAATAAAGGAGTTCTGAGATTTGTCTCTATGGTTTGTTTCCTCTTCAAATAGCCCTAGGCACAGACTGTGGAAAACCACTTTCATTGAGAGGTGTTGCCAAGCTTCTAAGAATTAACGAGTTTCCGAAATACCAGCAATTATTTTTTCACCCAATCTTGATGATACTTGGTGGGAATGATCAGTACACAGATCCCACTTGGCTCACCAAATTTTGTTCTTCTAGTTTGAAGCGTTCGTCTACAGTAGTCGTTTTTATATTTAGGTTTCACTCTGTTCTCTCATATATAGATAGATGAATTTGGAACTCTAATCCAACATGGTTTGTAGTAGCTCTTTGAAACTTGAAAAAATAAAGGAGTTCTCAGTTTTGTCTCTATGGTTTGTGTCCTCATCAAGTAGCCCTAGGCGCAGACTCTGGAAAAGCACTTTCATTGAGAGGGGTTGCCAAGCTTCTAAGAAATAACGAGTTTCCGAAGTACCAGCAAATATTTTATCACCCAATCTTGATGATACTTGTTGCTAATGATCAGTACACAGATCCCACTTGGCTCACCAAATTTTGTTCTTCTAGGTTGAAGCGTTCGTCTACAGTAGCAGTTTTTATATTTAGGTTTCCCTCTGTTCTCTCCTGTATAGATAGATGAATTTGAACTCTAAATACAACATGGTTTGTAGTACCTCTTTGAAACTTGACAAAATAAAGGACTTCTCAGTTTTGTCTCTATGGATTGTTTCCTATTCAATTAGCACTAGGCACACACTGTGGAAAAGCACTTTCATTGAGAGGCTTGCCAAGCTTCTAAGAAATAACGAGTTTCTGAAATACCAGCGAATATTTTTTCACCCAATCTTGATGATACTTGTTGCTAATGATCAGTACACAAATCCCACTTGGCTCACCAAATTGTGTTCTGCTAGGTTGAAGCATTGGCCTACAGTAGCAGTTTTTATATTTAGGTTTCCCTCTGTTCTCTCCTATATAGATATATGAATTTGGAACTCCTAATCCGACATCGTTTGTAGTAGCTCTTTGAAACTTGACAAAATAAAGGAGTTCTCAGTTTTGTCTCTATGGTTTGTTTCCTCGTCAAGTATCCCTACGCACAGACTGTGGAAAAGCACTTTCATTGAGAGGGGTTGTCAAGCTTTTAAGAAATAACGAGTTTCCAAAATACCAGTAAATATTTTTTCACCCAATCTTGATGATACTTGGTGATAATGATCAGTACACAGATCCCACTTGGCTCACCAAATTTTCTTCTTCTAGGTTGAAGCGTTCGTCTACAGTAGCAGTTTTTATATTTAGGTTTCACTATGTTCTCTCATATATAGATAGATGAATTTGGAACTCTAAATCCAACATGGTTTTTAGTAGCCCTTTGAAACTTGACAAAATAAAGGAGTTCTCAGTTTTGTCTCTATGGATTGTTTCCTCTTCAATTAGCACTAGGCACACACTGTGGATAGCACTTTCATTGAGAGGGGTTGCCAAGCTTCTAAGAAATAACGAGTTTCTGAAATACCAGCAAATATTTTTTCACCCAATCTTGATGATACTTGTTGCTAATGATCAGTACACAAATCCCACTTGGCTCACCAAATTGTGTTCTGCTAGGTTGAAGCGTTCGCCTACAGTAGCAGTTTTTATATTTAGGTTTCCCTCTGTTCTCTCCTATATAGATATATGAATTTGGAACTCTAAATCAAACATGGTTTGTAGTAGCCCTTTGAAACTTGACAAAATAAAGGAGTTCTCAGTTTTGTCTCTAGAGTTTGTTTCCTCTTCAAGTAGCCCTAGGCACACACTGTGGAAAAGCACTTTCATTGAGAGAGTTTGCCAAGCTTCTAAGAAATTACAAGTTTCCGAAATACCAGCAAATATTTTTTCCACCCAATCTTGATGATACTTGGTGGTAATGATCAATACACAAATCCTAATTGGCTCACCAAATTTTGTTCTTCTTGGTTGAAGCGTTCGTCTACAGTAGCAGTTTTTATATTTAGGTTTCTCTCTGTTCTCTCCTATATAGATAGATGAATTTGGAACTCTAAATCCAACATGGATTGTAGTAGCTCTTTGAAACTTGACAAAATAAAGGAGTTCTCAGTTTTGTCTCTATGGTTTGTTTCCTCTTCAAGTAGCCCTAGGCACAGACTGTGGAAAAGCACTTTCATTGAGAGGGGTTGCCAAGCTTCTAAGAAATAACGAGTTTCCAAAATACCAGCCAATAGTTTTTCACCCAATCTTTGATGATACTTGGTGGGAATGATCAGTACACAGATCCCACTTGGCTCACCAAATTTGTTCTTCTAGGTTGAAGCGTTCGTCTACAGTAGCAGTTTTTATATTTAGGTTTCACTCTGTTCTCTCATATATAGATAGATGAATTTGGAACTCTAAATCCAACATGGTTTGTAGTAGCTCTTTGAAACTTGACAAAATAAAGAGTTCTGAGTTTTGTATCTATGGTTTGTTTCCTCTTAAAGTAGCCCTAGGCACAGACTGTGGAAAAGCACTTTCATTGAGAGGGGTTGCCAAGCTTCTAAGAAATAACGAGTTTCCGAAATATCAGCAAATATTTTTTCACCCAATTTGATGATACTTGGTGGTAATGATCAGTACACAGTAACAACTTGGCTCAACAAATTTTGTTCTTCTAGGTTGAAGCGTTCGTCTACAGTAGTCGTTTTTATATTCAGGTTCCACTCTGTTCTCTCATATATAGATAGATGAATTTGGAACTCTAAATCCAACATGGATTGTAGTAGCTCTTTGAAACTTGACAAAATAAAGGAGTTCCCAGTTTTGTCTCTATGGTTTGTTTCCTCTTCAAGTAGCCCTAGGGGCAGACTCGGGAAAAGCACTTTCATTGAGAGGGGTTGCCAAGCTTCTTAGAAATAACGAGTTTCCGAAGTACCAGCAAATATTTTTTCACCCAATCTTGATGATACTGGTTGCTAATGATCAGTACACAAATCCCACTTGGCTCACCAAATTGTGTTCTTCTAGGTTGAAGCGTTCGCCTACAGTAGAAGTTTTTATATTTAGGTTTCCCTCTGTTCTCTCCTATATAGATATATGAATTTGGAACTCTAAATCCAACATCGTTTGTAGTAGCTCTTTGAAACTTGACAAAATAAAGGAGTTCTCAGTTTTGTCTCTGTGGTTTGTTTCCTCTTCAAGTAGCCCTAGGCACAGACTGTGGAAAAGCACTTTCATTGAGAGAGTTTGCCAAGCTTCTAAGAAATTACAAGTTTCCGAAATACCAGCAAATATTTTTTCACCCAATCTTGATGATACTTGGTGGTAATGATCAGTACACAAATCCCACTTGGCTCACCAAACTTTGTTCTTCTAGGTTGAAGCGTTCGTCTAAAAGCAACAGTTTTTATATTTAGGTTTCTCTCTGTTCTCTCCTATATAGATAGATGAATTTGGAACTCTAAATCCAACATGGATTGTAGTAGCTCTTTGAGACTTGACAAAATAAAGGAGTTCTCAGTTTTGTCTCTATGGTTTGTTTCCTCTTCAAGTAGACCTAGGCACAGACTGTGGAAAAGCACTTTCATTGAGAGGGGTTGCCAAGCTTCTTAGAAATAACGAGTTTCCGAAATACCAGCAAATATTTTTTCAACCAATCCTGATGATACTTGGTGGTAATGATCAGTACACAGATCCCACTTGGCTCACCAAATTTTGTTCTTCTAGGTTGAAGCATTCGTCTACAGTAGCAGTTTTTATATTTAGGTTTCTCTCTGTTCTCTCCTATATAGATAGATGAATTTGGAACTCTAAATCCAACATGGATTGTAGTAGCACTTTAAAACTTGACAAAATAAAGGAGTTCTCAGTTTTGTCTCTATGGTTTGTTTCCTCTTCAAGTAGGCCTAGGCACAGACTGTGGAAAAGCACTTTCATTGAGAGGGGTTGCCAAGCTTCTTAGAAATAACGAGTTTCCGAAATACCAGCAAATATTTTTTCACCCAATCTTGATGATACTTGGTGGTAATGATCAGTACACAGATCTCACTTGGCTCACCAAATGTTGTTCTTCTATTTTGAAGCGTTCGTCTACAGTAGCAGTTTTTATATTTAGGTTTCTCTCTGTTCTCTCCTATATAGATAGATGAATTTGGAACTCTAAATCCAACATGGATTTTACTAGCACTTTGAAACTTTCAAAATAAAGGAGTTCTCAGTTTTGTCTCTAAGGTTTGTTTCCTCTTCAAGTAGACCTAGGCACAGACTGTGGAAGAACTTTCATTGAGATGGGTTGCCAAGCTTCAAAGAAATAACGTGTTTCCAAAATACCAGCAAATATTTTTTCACCCAATCTTGATGATACTTGGTGGTAATGATCAGTACACAAGTCCCACTTGGCTCACCAAATTTTTGTTCTTCTAGGTTGAAGCGTTCGTCTACAGCAGCAGTTTTTATATTTAGGTTTCTCTCTGTTTTCTCCTATATAGATAGATGAATTTGGAACTTTAAATCCAACATGGATTGTAGTAGCTCTTTGGAACTTGACGAAATAAAGTAGTTCTCAGTTTTGTCTCTATGGTTTGTTTCCTCTTCAAGTAGCCCTAGGCACAGACTGTGGAAAAGCACTTTCATTGAGAGGGGTTGCCAAGCTTCTAAGAAATAACGAGTTTTCGAAATACCAGCAAATATTTTTTCACCCAATCTTGATGATACTTGGTGGGAATGATCAGTACACAGATCCCACTTGGCTCACCAAATTTTGTTCTTCTAGGTTGAAGCGTTCGTCTACAGTAGCAGTTTTTATATTTAGGTTTCACTCTGTTCTCTCATATATAGATAGATGAATTTGGAACTCTAAATCCAACATGGTTTGTAGTAGCTCTTTGAAACATGACAAAATAAAGAGTTCTGAGTTTTGTTTCTATGGTTTGTTTCCTCTTCATGTAGCCCTAGGCACAGACTGTGGAAAACCACTTTCATTGAGAGGGGTGGCCAAGCTTCTAAGAAATGACGAGTTTCCGAAATATCAGCAAATATTTTTTCACCCAATCTTGATGATACTTGGTGGTAATGATCAGTACACAGTATCCACTTGGCTCACCAAATTTTGTTCTTCTAGGTTGAAGAGTTCGTCTACAGTAGCCGTTTTTATATTTAGGTTTCACTCTGTTCTCTCATATATAGATAGATGAATTTGGAACTCTAAATCCAACATGGTTTGTAGTAGCTCTTTGAAACTTGACAAATTAAAGGAGTTCTGAGTTTTGTCTCTATGGTTTGTTTCCTCTTCAAGAGGCCTAGGCACAGACTGTGGAAAAGAATTTCATTTAGGGGGGTTGCCAATCTTCTAAGAAATAACGAGTTTCCGAAGTACCAGCAAATATTTTTTCACCCAATCTTGATGATACTTGGTGGTAATGATCAGTACACAAATCCCAATTGGCTCACCAAATTTTGTTCTTCTAGGTTGAAGCGTTCGTCTACAGTAGCCGTTTTTATATTTAGGTTTCTCTCTGTTCTCTCCTATATAGATAGATGAATTTGGAACTCTAAATCCAACATGTATTTTAGTAGCTCTTTGAAACTTGACAAAATAAAGGAGTTCTGAGTTTTGTCTCTATGGTTTGTTTCCTCTTCAAGAGGCCTAGGCACAGACTGTGGAAAAGAACTTTAATTGAGGAAGGGTTTCCAAGCTTGTAAGAAATAACGAGTTTCCGAAATACCAGCAAATATTTTTTCACCCAATCTTGATGATACATGTTGCTAATGATCAGTAAACAGATCCCACTTGGCTCACCAAATTTTGTTCTTCTAGGTTGAAGCGTTCGTCTACAGTAGCAGTTTTTATATTTAGGTTTCACTCCATTCTCTCATATATAGATAGATGAATTTGGAACTCTAAATCCAACATGGTTTGTAGTAGCTCTTTGAAACTTGACAAAATAAAGGAGTTCTGAGTTTTGTCTCTATGGTTTGTTTCCTCTTCAAGTAGCCCTAGGCGCAGACTCTGGAAAATAACTTTCATTGAGAGGGGTTGCCAAGCTTCTAAGAAATAACGAGTTTCCGAAGTACCAGCAAATATTTTTTCACCCAATATTGATGATACTGGTTGCTAATGATCAGTACACAAATCCCACTTGGCTCACCAAATTGTGTTCTTCTAGGTTGAAGCGTTCGCCTACAGTAGAAGGTTTTATATTTAGGTTTCCCTCTGTTCTCTCCTATATAGATATATAAATTTGGATCTCTAAATCCAAAATGGTTTGTAGTACCTCTTTGAAACTTGACAAAATAAAGGAGTTCTCAGTTTTGTCTCTATGGTTTGTTTCCTCTTCAAGTATCCCTAGGCACACACTGTGGAAAAGCACTTTCATTGAGAGGGGTTGCCAAGCTTCTAAGAAATAACGAGTTTCCGAAGTACCAGCAAATATTTTTTCACCCAATCTTGATGATACTTGTTGCTAATGATCAGTACACAAATCCCACTTGGCTCACCAAATTTTGTTCTTCTAGGTTGAAGCGTTCTTCTACAGTAGCAGTTTTTATATTTAGGTTTCTCTCTGTTCTCTCCTATATAGATAGATGAATTTGGAACTTTAAATCTAACATGGATTGTAGTAGCTCTTTGAAACTTGACAAAATAAAGGAGTTCTCAGTTTTGTCTCTATGATTTGTTTCCTCTTCAAGTAGCCCTAGGCACAGGACTGTGGAAAAGCACTTTCATTGAGATGGGTTGCCAAGCTTCTAAGAAATAACGAGTTTCCGAAATACCAGCAAATATTTTTTTCACACAATCTTGATGATAGTTGGTGAAAATGATCAGTAAACAGTTCCCAATTGGCTCACCAAATTTTGTTCTTCTAGGTTGAAGCGTTCGTCTACAGTAGAAGTTTTTATATTTAGGTTTCACTCTGTTCTCTCATATATAGATAGATGAATTTGGAACTCTAAATCCAACATGGTTTGTAGTAGCTCTTTGAAACTTGACGAAATAAAGGAGTTCTGAGTTTTGTCTCTATGGTTTGTTTCCTCTTCAAGTATCCCTAGGCGCAGAATCTGGAAAAGCAATTTCATTGAGAGGGGTTGCCAAGCTTCTAAGAAATAACGAGTTTCCGAAGTACCAGCAAATATTTTTTCACCCAATCTTGATGATACTTGTTGCTAATGATCAGTACACAAATCCCACTTGGCTCACCAAATTGTGTTCTTCTAGGTTGAAGCGTTCGTCTACAGTAGCAGTTTTTATATTTAGGTTTCCCTCTGTTCTCTCCTGTATAGATAGATGAATTTGGAACTCTAAATCCAACATGGTTTGTAGTAGCTCTTTGAAACTTGACAAAATAAAGGAGTTCTCAGTTTTGTCTCTATGGATTGTTTCCTCTTCAATTAGCACTAGGCACACACTGTGGAAAAGCACTTTCTTTGAGAGGGGTTGCCAATCTTCTAAGAAATAACGAGTTTCCGAAATACCAGCAAATATTTTTTCACCCAATCTTGATGATACTTGGTGGTAATGATCAGTACACAGATCCCACTTGGCTCACGAAATTTTGTTCTTCTAGGTTGAAGCGTTCGTCTACAGTAGCAGTTTTTATATTTAGGTTTCACTCTGTTCTCTCATATATAGATAGATGAATTTGGAACTCTAAATCCAACATGGTTTGTAGTAGCTCTTTGAAACTTGACAAAATAAAGGAGTTCTGTGTTTTGTCTCTATGGTTTGTTTCCTCTTCAAGAGGCCTAGGCAAAGACTGTGGAAAAGAACTTTAATTGAGAAGGGTTGCCAATCTTCTAAGAAATAACGAGTTTCCGAAATACCAGCAAATATTTTTTCACCCAAACTTGATGATACATGTTGCTAATGATCAGTACACAGATCCCACTTGGCTCACCAAATTTTGTTCTTCTAGGTTGAAGCGTTCTTCTACAGTAGCAGTTTTTTTATTTAGGTTTCACGCTGTTCTCTCATATATAGATAGATGAATTTGGAACTCTAAATCCAACATGGTTGTAGTAGCTCTTTTAAACTTGACAAAATAAAGGAGTTCTGAGATTTGTCTCTATGGTTTGTTTCCTCTTCAAGTAGCCCTAGGCACAGACTGTGGAAAAGCACTTTCATTGAGAGGTGTTGCCAAGCTTCTAAGAAATAACGAGTTTCCGAAATACCAGCAAATATTTTTTCACCCAATCTTGATGATACTTGGTGGTAATGATCAGTACACAGATCCCACTTGGCTCACCAAACTTTGTTCTTCTAGGTTGAAGCGTTAGTTTACAGTAGTCGTTTTTATATTTAGGTTTCACTCTGTTCTCTCATATATAGATAGATGAATTTGGACTCTAAATCCAACATGGTTTGTAGTAGCTCTTTGAAACTTGACAAAATAAAGGAGTTCTGAGTTTTGTCTCTATGGTTTGTTTCCTCTTCAAGTAGCCCTAGGCGCAGACTCTGGAAAAGCACTTTCATTGAGAGGGGTTGCCAAGCTTCTAAGAAATAACGAGTTTCCGAAGTACCAGCAAATATTTTTTCACCCAATCTTGATGATACTGGTGGTTAATGATCAGTACACAAATCCCACTTGGCTCACCAGATTGTGTTCTTCTAGGTTGAAGCGTTCGCCTACAGTAGAAGTTTTTATATTTAGGTTTCCCTCTGTTCTCTCCTATATAGATATATGAATTTGGAACTCTAAATCCAACATGGTTTGTAGTAGCTCTTTGAAACTTGACAAAATAAAGGAGTTCTCAGTTTTGTCTCTATGGTTTGTTTCCTCTTCAAGTATCCCTAGGCACAGACTGTGGAAAAGCACTTTCATTGAGAGAGTTTGCCAAGCTTCTAAGAAATTACAAGTTTCCGAAATACCAGCAAATATTTTTTCACCCAATCTTGATGATACTTGGTGGTAATGATCAGTACACAGATCCCACTTTGATCACCAAATTTTGTTCTTCTAGGTTGAAGCGTTCGTCTACAGTAGCCGTTTTTATATTTAGGTTTCACTCTGTTCTCTCATATATAGATAGATGAATTTGGAACTCTAAATCCAACATGGTTTGTAGTAGCTCTTTGAAACTTGACAAAATAAAGAGTTCTGAGTTTTGTCTCTATGGTTTGTTTCCCCTTCAAGTAGCCCTAGGCACAGACTGTGGAAAACCACTTTCATTTAGAGGGGTTGCCAATCTTCTAAGAAATAACGAGTTTCCGAAATATCAGCAAATATTTTTTCACCCAATCTTGATGATACTTGGTGGTAATGATCAGTACACAGTACCCACTTGGCTCACCAAATTTTGTTCTTCTAGGTTGAAGCGTTCGTCTACAGTAGCCGTTTTTATATTTAGGTTTCACTCTGTTCTCTCATATATAGATAGATGAATTTGGAACTCTAAATCCAACATGGTTTGTAGTAGCTCTTAGAAACTTGACAAAATAAAGGAGTTCTCAGTTTTGTCTCTATGGTTTGTTTCCTCTTCAAATAGCCCTAGGCACAGACTGTGGAAAAGCAATTTCATTGAGAGGGGTTGCCAAGCTTCTAAGAAATAACGAGTTTCCAAAATACCAGCAAATATTTTTTCACCCAATCTTGATGATACTTGGTGGTAATGATCAGTACACAGATCCCACTTGGCTCACCAAATTTTGTTCTTCTAGGTTGAAGCGTTCGTCTACAGTAGCAGTTTTTATATTTAGGTTTCACTCTGTTCTCTCATATATAGATAGATGAATTTGGAACTCTAAATCCAACATGGTTTGTAGTAGCTCTTTGAAACTTGACAAAATAAAGGAGTTCTGAGTTTTTTTCTCTATGGTCAGTTTCCTCTTCAAGCAGCCCTAGGCGCAGACTCTGGAAAAGCACTTTCATTGAGAGGGGTTGCCAAGCTTCTAAGAAATAACGAGTTTCCCAAGTACCAGCAAATATTTTTTCACCCAATCTTGATGATACTGATTGCTAATGATCAGTACACAAATCCCACTTGGCTCACCAAATTGTGTTCTTCTAGGTTGAAGCGTTCGCCTACAGTAGAAGTTTTTATATTTAGGTTTCCCTCTGTTCTCTCCTATATAGATATATGAATTTGTAACTCTAAATCCAACATGGTTTGTAGTAGCTCTTTGAAACTTGACAAAATAAAGTAGTTCTCTGTTTTGTCTCTATGGTTTGTTTCCTCTTCAAGTAGCCCTAGGCACAGACTGTGGAAAAGCACTTTCATTGAGAGAGTTTGCCAAGCTTCTAAGAAATTACAAGTTTCCGAAATACCAGCAAATATTTTTTCACCCAATCTTGATGATACTTGGTGGTAATGATCAGTACACAGATCCCACTTGGATCACCAAATTTTGTTCTTCTAGGTTGAAGCGTTCGTCTACAGTAGCAGTTTTTATATTTAGGTTTCTCTCTGTTCTCTCCTATATAGATAGATGAATTTGGAACTCTAAATCCAACATGGATTGTAGTAGCTCTTTGAAACTTGACAAAATAAAGGAGTTCTCAGTTTTGTCTCTATGGTTTGTTTCCTCTTCAAGTAGCCCAAGGCACAGACTGTGGAAAAGCACTTTCATTGAGAGGGGTTGCCAAGCTTCTAAGAAATAACGAGTTTCCGAAATACCAGCAAATATTTTTTCACCCAATCTTGATGATACTTGGTGGTAATGATCAGTACACAGATCCCACTTGGCTCACCAAATTTTGTTCTTCTAGGTTGAAGCGTTCGTCTACAGTAGCAGTTTTTATATTTAGGTTTCCCTCTGTTCTCTCCTATATAGATAGATGAATTTGGAACTCTAAATCCAACATGGATTGTAGTAGCTCTTTGAAACTTGACAAAATTAAGGAGTTGTGAGTTTTGTCTCTATGGTTTGTTTCCTCTTCAAGTAGCCCTAGGCGCAGACTCTGGAAAAAGCACTTTCATTGAGAGGGGTTGCCAAGCTTCTAAGAAATAACGAGTTTCCGAAGTACCAGCAAATATTTTTTCACCCAATCTTGATGATACTGGTTGCTAATGATCAGTACACAAATCCCACTTGGCTCACCAAATTGTGTTCTTCTAGGTTGAAGCGTTCGCCTACAGTAGAAGTTTTTATATTTAGGTTTCCCTCTGTTCTCTCCTATATAGATATATGAATTTGTAACTATAAATCCAACATGGTTTGTAGTAGCTCTTTGAAACTTGACAAAATAAATTAGTTCTCAGTTTTGTCTCTATGGTTTGTTTCCTCTTCAAGTAGCCCTAGTCACAGACTGTGAAAAAGCACTTTCATTGAGAGAGTTTGCCAAGCTTCTAAGAAATTACAAGTTTCCGAAATACCAGCAAATATTTTTTCACCCAATCTTGATGATACTTGGTGGTAATGATCAGTACACAAATCCCACTTGGCTCACCAAATTTTGTTCTTCTAGGTTGAAGCGTTTGTTAAAGTAGCAGTTTTTATATTTAGGTTTCTCTCTGTTCTCTCCTATATAGGTAGATGAATTTGGAACTCTAAATCCAACATGGATTGTAGTAGTTCTTTGAAACTTGAAAAAATAAAGGAGTTCTCAGTTTTGTCTCTATGATTTGTTTCCTCTTCAAGTAGCCCTAGGCACAGACTGTGGAAGCACTTTCATTGTGATGGGTTGCCAAGCTTCTAAGAAATAACGAGTTTCCATAATACCAGCAAATATTTTTTCACCCAATCTTGGTCATACTTGGTGGTAATGATCAGTACACAAATCCCACTTGGCTCACCAAATTTTGTTCGTCTAGGTTGAAGCGTTCGTCTACAGTAGCAGTTTTTATATGTAGGTATCTCTCTGTTCTCTCCTATATAGATAGATGAATTTGGAACTCTAAATCCAACAGGGATTGTAGTAGCTCTTTGAATCTTGACAAAATAAAGGAGTTCTCAGTTTTGTCTCTATGGTTTGTTTCCTCTTCAAGTAGCCCTAGGCACAGACTTTGGAAAAGCACTTTCATTGAGAGGGGTTGCCAAGCTTTTAAGAAATAACGAGTTTTCGAAATAGCAGCAAATATTTTTTCACCCAATCTTGATGATACTTGGTGGTAATGATCAGTACACAGATCCCACTTGGCTCACCAAATTTTGTTCTTCTAGGTTGAAGCGTTCGCCTACAGTAGAAGTTTTTATATTTAGGTTTAGCTCTGTTCTCTCCTATATAGATACATGAATTTGGAACTCTAAATCCAACATGGTTTGTAGTAGCTCTTTGAAACTTGACAAAAATAAAGGAGTTCTCAGTTTTGTCTCTATGGTTTGTTTCCTCTTCAAATAGCCCTAGGCACAGACTGTGGAAAAGCAATTTCATTGTGAGGGGTTGCCAAGCTTCTAAGAAATAACGAGTTTCCATAACACCAGCAAATATTTTTTCACCCAATCTTGATGATACTTGGTGGTAATGATCAGTACACAAATCCCACTTGGCTCACCAAATTTTGTTCATCTAGGTTGAAGCGTTCGTCTACAGTAGCAGTTTTTATATTTAGGTTTCTCTCTGTTCTCTCCTATATAGATAGATGAATTTGGAACTTTAAATCCAACATGGATTGTAGTAGCTCTTTGAAACTTGACAAAATAAAGGAGTTCTCAGTTTTGTCTCTATGGTTTGTTTCCTCTTCAAGTAACCCTAGGCACAGACTGTGGAAAACCACTTTCATTCAGAGGGGTTGCCAAGCTTCTAAGAAATAACGAGTTTCCGAAATACCAGCAAATATTTTTTCACCCAATCTTGATGATACTTGGTGGTAATGATCAGTACACAGATCCCACTTGGCTCACCAAATTTTGTTCTTCTAGGTTGAAGCGTTCGTCTACAGTAGCAGTTTTTATATTTAGGTTTCACTCTGTTCTCTCATATATAGATAGAATAATTTGGAACTCTAAATCCAACATGGTTTGTAGTAGCTCTTTGAAACTTGACAAAATAAAGGAGTTCTGAGTTTTGTCTCTATGGTTTGTTTCCTCTTCAAGTAGCCCTAGGCGCAGACTGTGGAAAAGCACTTTCATTGAGAGGGGTTGCCCAGCTTCTAAGAAATAACGAGTTTCCGAAGTACCAGCAAATATTTTTTCACCCAATCTTGATGATACTTGGTGGTAATGATCAGTACACAGATCCCACTTGGCTCACCAAATTTTGTTTTTCTAGGTTGAAGCGTTCGTCTACAGTAGTCGTTTTTATATTTAGGTTTCACTCAGTTCTCTCATATATTGATAGATGAATTTGGAACACTAAATCCAACATGGTTTGTAGTAGCTCTTTGAAACTTGACAAAATAAAGGAGTTCTCAGTTTTGTCTCTATGGTTTGTTTCCTCTTCAAGTAGCCCTAGGCGCAGACTGTGGAAAAGCACTTTCATTGAGAGGGGTTGCCAAGCTTCTAAGAAATAATGAGTTTCCGAAGTACCAGCAAATATTTTTTCACCCAATCTTGATGATACTTGTTGCTAATGATCAGTACACAAATGCCACTTGGCTCACCACATTTTGTTCTTCTAGGTTGAAGCGTTCGTCTACAGTAGCAGTTTTTATATTTAGGTATCTCTCTGTTCTCTCCTATATAGATAGATGAATTTGGAACTCTAAATCCAACATGGTTTGTAGTAGCTCTTTGAAACTTGACAAAATAAAGGAGTTCTGAGTTTTGTCTCTATGGTTTGTTTCCTCTTCAAGTAGCCCTAGGCATAGACTGTGGAAAACCACTTTCATTGAGAGGCGTTGCCAAGCTTCTAAGAAATAACGAGTTTCTGAAATACCAGCAAATATTTTTTCACCCAAACTTGATGATACTTGGTGGTAATGATCAGTACACAGATCCCATTTCGCTCACCAAATTTTGTTCTTCTAGGTTGAAGCGTTCGTCTACAGTAGTCGTTTTTATATTTAGGTTTCACTCTGTTCTCTCATATATTGATAGATGAATTTGGAACTCTAAATTCAACATGGTTTGTAGTAGCTCTTTGAAACTTGACAAAATAAAGGAGTTCTGAGTTTTTTTCTCTATGGTTTGTTTCCTCTTCAAGTAGCCCTAGGCGCAGACTCTGGAAAAGCACTTTCATTGAGAGGGGTTGCCAAGCTTCTAAGAAATAACGAGTTTCCGAAGTACCAGCAAATATTTTTTCAAATAATCTTGATGATACTGGTTGCTAATGATCAGTACACAAATCCCACTTGGCTCACCAAATTGTGTTCTTCTAGGTTGAAGCGTTCGCCTACAGTAGAAGTTTTTATATTTAGGTTTCCCTCTGTTTTCTCCTATATAGATATATGAATTTGTAACTCTAAATCCAACATGGTTTGTAGTAGCTCTTTGAAACTTGACAAAATAAAGGAGTTCTCTGTTTTGTCTCTATGGTTTGTTTCCTCTTCAAGTAGCCCTAGGCACAGACTGTGGAAAAGCACTTTCATTGAGAGAGTTTGCCAAGCTTCTAAGAATTTACAAGTTTCCGAAATACCAGCAAATATTTTTTCACCCAATCTTGATGATACTTGGTGGTAATGATCAGTACACAGATCCCACTTGGATCACCAAATTTTGTTCTTCTAGGTTGAAGCGTTCGTCTACAGTAGAAGTTTTTATATTTAGGTTTCTCTCTGTTCTCTCCTATATAGATAGATGAATTTGGAACTCTAAATCCAACATGGATTGTAGTAGCACTTTGAAACTTGACAAAATAAATGAGTTCTCAGTTTTTTCTCTATGGTTTGTTTCCTCTTCAAGTAGCCCTAGGCACAGACTGTGGAAAAGCACTTTCATTGAGAGGGTTTGCCAAGCTTCTAAGAAATAACGAGTTTCCGAAATACCAGCAAATATTTTTTCACCCAATCTTGATGATACTTGGTGGTAATGATCAGTACACAGATCCCACTTGGCTCACCAAATTTTGTTCTTCTAGGTTGAAGCGTTCGTCTACAGTAGCAGTTTTTATATTTAGGTTTCTCTCTGTTCTCTCCTATATAGATAGATGAATTTGGAACTCTAAATCCAACATGGATTGTAGTAGCTCTTTGAAACATGACAAAATAAAGGAGTTGTGAGTTTTGTCTCTATGGTTTGTTTCCTCTTCAAGTAGCCCTAGGCGCAGACTCTGGAAACGCACTTTCATTGAGAGGGGTTGCCAAGCTTCTAAGAAATAACGAGTTTCCGAAGTACCAGCAAATATTTTTTCACCCAAACTTGATGATACTGGTTGCTAATGATCAGTACACAAAATCCCACTTGGCTCACCAAATTGTGTTCTTCTAGGTTGAAGCGTTCGCCTACAGTAGAAGTTTTTATATTTAGGTTTCCCTCTGTTCTCTCGTATATAGATATATGAATTTGTAACTCTAAATCCAACATGGTTTGTAGTAGCTCTTTGAAACTTGAAAAAATAAAGGAGTTCTCAGTTTTGTCTCTATGGTTTCTTTCCTCTTCAATTAGCCCTAGGCACAGACTGTGGAAAACCTCTTTCTTTGAAGGGGTTGCCAAGCTTCTAAAAATAACGAGTTTCCGAAATATCAGCAAATATTTTTTCACCCAATCTTGATGATACTGGTTGCTAATGATCAGTACACAAATCCCACATGGCTCACCAAATTTTGTTCTTCTAGGTTGAAGCATTCGTCTACAGTAGCCGTTTTTATATTTAGGTTTCACTCTGTTCTCTCATATATAGATAGATGAATTTGGAACTCTAAATCCAATTTGGTTTGTAGTAGCTCTTTGAAACTTGACAAAATAAAGGAGTTCTGAGTTCTGTCTCTATGGATTGTTTCCTCTTCAAGTAGCCCTAGGCGCAGACTCTGGAAAAGCAATTTCATTGAGAGGGGTTGCCAAGCTTCTAAGAAATAACGAGTTTCTGAAATACCAGCAAATATTTTTCACCCAATCTTGATGATACTTGTTGCTAATGATCAGTACACAAATCCCACATGGCTCACCAAATTTTGTTCTTCTAGGTTGAAGCGTTCGTCTACAGTAGTCGTTTTTATATTTATGTTTCACTCTGTTCTCTCATATATACATAGATGAATTTGGAACTATAAATCCAACATGTTTTGTAGTAGCTGTTTGAAACTTGACAAAATAAAGGAGTTCTGAGTTTTGTCTATATGGTTTGTTTCCTCTTCAAGTAGCCCTAGGTGCAGACTCTGGAAAAGCACTTTCTTTGAGAGGGGTTGCCAAGCTTCTAAGAAATAACGAGTTTCCGAAGTACCAGCAAATATTTTTTCACCCAATCTTGATGATACTGGTTGCTAATGATCAGTACACAGATCCCACTTGGCTCACCAAATTTTGTTCTTCTAGGTTGAAGCGTTCGTCTACAGTAGCAGTTTTTATATTTAGGTTTCACTCTGTTCTCTCATATATAGATAGATGAATTTGGAACTCTAAATCCAACATGGTTTGTAGTAGCTCTTTGAAACTCGACAAAATAAAGAGTTCTGAGTTTTGTCTCTATGGTTTGTTTCCTCTTCAAGTAGCCCTAGGCACAGACTGTGGAAAACCACTTTCATTGAGAGGGGTTGCCAAGCTTCTAAGAAATAACGAGTTTCTGAAATATCAGCAAATATTTTTAACCCAATCTTGATGATACTTGGTGGTAATGATCAGTACACAGTACCCGCTTGGCTCACCAAATTATGTTCTTCTAGGTGGAAGCGTTTGTCTACAGTAGCCGTTTTTATATTTAGGTTTCACTCTGTTCTCTCATATATAGATAGATGAATTTGGAACTCTAAATCCAACATGGTTTGTAGTAGCTCTTTGTAACTTGACAAAATAAAGGAGTTCTGAGTTTTGTCTCTATGTTTTGTTTCCTCTTCGAGTAGCCCTAGGCGCAGACTGTGGAAAAGCACTTTCATTGAGAGGGGTTGCAAAGCTTCTAAGAAATAACGATTTCCCCAAGTACCAGCAAATATTTTTTCACCCAATCTTGATGATTCTGGTTGCTAATGATCAGTACACAAACCCCACTTGGCTCACCAAATTGTGTTCTTCTAGGTTGAAGCGTTCGCCTACAGTAGAAGATTTTATTTTTAGGTTTCCCTCTGTTCTCTCCTATATAGATATATGAATTTGGAACACTAAATCCAACATGGTTTGTAGTAGCGCTTTGAAACTTGACAAAATAAAGGAGTTCTCAGTTTTGTCTCTATGGTTTGTTTCCTCTTCAAATAGACCTAGGCAAAGACTGTGGAAAAGCACTTTCATTGAGAGAGTTTGCCAAGCTTCTAAGAAATTACAAGTTTCCGAAATACCAGCAAATATTTTTTCACCCAATCTTGATGATACTGGGTGTTAATGATCAGTACACAGATCCCACTTGGCTCACCAAATTTTGTTCTTCTACGTTGAAGCGTTCGTCTACAGTAGCAGTTTTTATATTTAGGTTTCTCTCTGTTATCGCCTATATAGATAGATGAATTTGGAACTCTAAATCCAACATGGATTGTAGTAGCTCTTGAAACTTGACAAAATAATGGAGTTCTCAGTTTTGTCTCTGTGGTTTGTTTCCTCTTCAAGTAGCCCTAGGCACAGACTGTGGAACCACTTTCATTGAGATGGGTTGCCAAGCTTCTAAGAAATAACGAGTTTCCATAATACCAGCAAATATTTTTTCACCCAATCTTGATGATACTTGGTGGTAATGATCAGTACACAAATCCCACTTGGCTCACCAAATTTTGTTCTTCTAGGTTGAAGCGTTCGTCTACAGTAGCAGTTTTTATATTTAGGTTTTACTCTGTTCTCTCATATATAGATAGATGAATTTGGAACAGTAAATCCAACATGATTTGTAGTAGCTCTTTGAAATTGACAAAATAAAGGAGTTCTCAGTTTTGTCTCTATGTTTTGTTTCCTCTTCAAGTAGCCCTAGGCACAGACTGTGGAAAAGCACTTTCACTGAGCGGGGTTGAGAAGCTTCTAAGAAATTACGAGTTTCCGAAATACCAGCAAATATTTTTTCACCCAATCTTGATGATACTTGGTGGTAATGATCAGTACACAAATCCCAGTTGGCTCACCAAATTTTGTTCTTCTAGGTTGAAGCGTTCGTCTGCAGTAGCAGTTTTTATATTTAGGTTTCTCTCTGTTCTCTCCTATATAGATAGATGAATTTGGAACTCTAAATCCAACATGGATTGTAGTAGCTCTTTGAAACGTGACAAAATAAAGGAGTTCTGAGTTTTGTCTCTATGGTTTGTTTCCTCTTCAAGTAGCCCTAGGAACAGACTGTGGAAAAGCACTTTCATTGAGAGTGGTTGCCAAGCTTCTAAGAAATAACGAGTTTCCGAATACCAGAAAATATTTTTTCACCCAATCTTGATGATACTTGGTGGTAATGATCAGTACACAGATCCCACTTGGCTCACCAAATTTGTTCTTCTAGGTTGAAGCGTTCGTCTACAGTAGCAGTTTTTATATTTAGGTTTCACTCTGTTCTCTCATATATAGATAGATGAATTTGGAACTCTAAATCCAACATGGTTTTTAGTAGCTCTTTGAAACTTGACAAAATAAAGGAGTTCTGAGTTTTGTCTCTATGGTTTGTTTCCTCTTCAAGTCGCCCTAGGCACAGACTGTGGAAAAGCACTTTCATTGAGAGGGGTTGCCAAGCCTCTAAGAAATAACGAGTTTCCGAAATACCAGCAAATATTTTTTATCCCAATCTTGATGATACTTGGTGGTAATGATCAGTACACAGATCCCACTTGGCTCACCAAATTTTGTTCTTCTAGGTTGAAGCGTTCGTCTACATTAGCAGTTTTTATATTTAGGTTTCACTCTGTTCTCTCATATATAGATAGATGAATTTGGAACTCTAAATCCAACATGGTTTGTAGTAGCTCTTTGAAACTTGACAAAATAAAGGAGTTCTGAGTTTTGTCTCTATGGATTGTTTCCTCTTCAAGTAGCCCTAGGCACAGACTGTTGAAAACTACTTTCATTGAGAGGTGTTGCAAAGCTTCTAAGAAATAAAGAGTTTCCGATATACCAGCAAATATTTTTTCACCCAATCTTGATGATACTTGGAGGTAATGATCAGTACACAGATCCCACTTGGCTCACCAAATTTTGTTCTTCTAGGTTGAAGCGTTCGTCTACAGTAGCCGTTTATATATTTAGGTTTCACTGTTCTCTCATATATAGATAGATGAATTTGGAACTCTAAATCCAACATGGTTTGTAGTAGCTCTTTGAAACTTGAAAAAATAAAGGATTTCTCAGTTTTGTCTCTATGGATTGTTTCCTCTTCAATTAGCCCTAGGCACACACTGTGGAAAAGCACTTTCATTGAGAGGGGTTGCCAAGCTTCTAAGAAATAAGGAGTTTCCGAAATACCAGCAAATATTTTTTCACCCAATCTTGATGATACTTGTTGCTAATGATCAGTACACAAATCCCACTTGGCTCACCAAATTTTGTTCTTCTAGGTAGAAGCGTTCGTCTACAGTAGCAGTTTTTATATATAGGTTTCCCTCTGTTCTCTCCTATATAGATAGATGATTTTGGAACTCTATTTCCAACATGGTTTGTAGTAGCTCTTTGAAACTTGACAAAATGAAGGAGTTCTCAGATTTGTCTCTATGGTTTGTTTCCTCTTCAAGTAGCCAAAGGCACAGACTGTGGA
Source organism: Callospermophilus lateralis (assembly GCF_048772815.1). NCBI lineage: Eukaryota > Metazoa > Chordata > Mammalia > Rodentia > Sciuridae > Callospermophilus > Callospermophilus lateralis. The sequence continues at coordinate 46,592 of NW_027516732.1, forward strand.
AATATACTTTCATTGAGATGGGTTGAGAAGCTTCTAAGAAATAACGAGTTTCCGAAATACCAGCAAATATTTTTTCACCCAAACTTGATGATACTTGGTGGTAATGATCAGGACACAAATCTCACTTGGCTCACCCAATTTTGTTCTTCTAGGTTGAAGCGTTCGTCTACAGTACCAGTTTTTATATTTAGTTTCCCTCTGTTCTCTCCTATATAGATAGATGAATTTGGAACTCTAAATCCAACAGGGTTTGTAGTAGCTCTTTGAAACTTGACAAAATGAAGGAGTTCCCAGTTTTGTCTCTATGCTTTGTTTCCTCTTCAAGTAGCCGTAGGCACAGACTGTGGAAAAGCACTTTCATTTAGAGGGGTTGCCAAGCTTCTAAGAAATTACGAGTTTCCGAAATACCAGCAAATATTTTTTCACCCAATCTTGATGATACTTGGTGGTAATGATCAGTACACAAATCCCACTTGGCTCACCAAATTTTGTGCTTCTAGGTTGATCCGTTCTTCTACAGTAGCAGTTTTTATAGTTAGGTTTCCCTCTGTTCTCTCATATATAGATAGATGAATTGGGAACTCTAAGTCCAACATGATTTGTAGTAGCTCCTTGAAACTTGAAAAAATAAAGGAGTTCTCAGTTTTGTCTCTATGGTTTGTTTCCTCTTCCAGTAGCCCTAGGTACTGACTGTGGAAAAGCACTTTCATTGAGAGGGGTTGCCAATCTTCTAAGAAATTACGAGTTTCCGAAATACCAGCAAATATTTTTTCACCCAATCTTGATGATACTTGGTGGTAATGATTAGTACACAAATCCCACATGGCTCACCAAATTTTGTTCTTCTAGGTTGAAGCGTTCGTCTACAGTAGCAGTATTTATATTTAGGTTTCCCTCTGTTCTCTCCTATATAGATAGATGATTTTGGAACTCTAAATCCAACATGGTTTGTAGTAGCTCTTTGAAACTTGACAAAATGAAGGAGTCCCAGTTTTGTCTCTATGGTTTGTTTCCTCTTCAAGTAGCCCTAGGCACAGACTGTGGAAATGTACTTTCATTGAGATGGGTTGAGAAGCTTCTAAGAAATAACGAGTTTCCGAAATACCAGCAAATATTTTTTCACCCAATCTTGATGATACTTGGTGGTAATGATCAGGACACAAATCCCACTTGGCTCACCAAACTTTTTTCTTCTAGGTTGAAGCGTTCGTCTACAGTAGCAGTTTTTATATTTAGGTTTCCCTCTTCTCTCCTATATAAATAGATGAATTTGGAACTCTAAATCCAACATGGTTTATAGTAGCTCTTTGAAACGTGACAAAATAAAGAAGTTCTAAGTTTTGTCTCTATGGTTTGTTTCCTCTTCTAGTAGCCCTAGACACAGACTGTGGAAATGTACTTTCATTGAGATGGGTTGAGAAGCTTCTAAGAAATAAAGAGTTTCCGAAATACCAGCAAATATTTTTTCACCCAAACTTGATGATACTTGGTGGTAATGATCAGTACACAAATCCCACTTGGCTCACCAAATTTTGTTCTTCTAGTTTGAAGCTTTCATCTACAGTAGCAGTTTTTATATTTAGTTTCCCTCTGTTCTCTCCTATATAGATAGATGAATTTGGAACTCTAAATCCAACATGGTTTGTAGTAGCTCTTTGAAACTTGATAAAATAAAAATTCTCAGTTTTGTCTCTATGGTTTGTTTCCTCTTCAAGTATTGCTAGGCACAGACTGTGGAAAGCACTTTCACTGAGATGGGTTGCCAAGCTTCTAAGAAATAACGAGTTTCCGAAATACCAGCAAATATTTTTTCACCCAATCTTGATGATACTTGGTGGTAATGATCAGTACACAAATCCCACTTGGCTCACCAAATTTTGTTCTTCTAGGTTGATGCGTTCGTCTACAGTAGCAGTAGCAGTTTTTATAGTTAGGTTTCCCTCTGTTCTCTCATATATAGATAGTTGAATTTGGAACTCTAAATACAACATGGTTTGTAGTATCTCCTTGAAACTTGAAAAAATAAAGGAGTTCTCAGTTTTGTCTCTATGGTTTGTTTCCTCTTCAAGTAGCCCTATGCACAGACTGTGGAAAAGCACTTTCATTGAGAGGGGTTTCCAAGCTTCTACGAAATTCCGATTTTCCGAAATACCAGCAAAAATTTTTTCTCCCAATCTTGATGATTCTTGATGGTAATGATCAGTACACAAGTCCCACTTGGCTCACCATATTTTGTACTTCTAGGTTGAAGCGTTCGTCTACAGTAGCATTTTTTATATTTTGTTTCCCTCTGTTCTCTCCTATATAAATAGATGAATTTGGAACACTAAATCCAACATAGTTTATAGTAGCTCTTTGAAACTTGACTAAATAAAGGAGTTCTCAGTTTTGTCTCTATGGTTTGTTTCCTCTTCCAGTAGCACTAGGCACAGACTGTGGAAAAGCACTTTCATTGAGAGGGGTTGCCAAGCTTCTAAGAAATAACGAGTTTCCGAAATACCAGCAAATATTTTTTACCCAATCTTGATGATACTTGGTGGTAATGATCAGTACACAAATCCCACTTGGCTCACCAAATTTTGTTCTTCTAGGTTGAAGGGTTCGTCTACAGTAGCAGTTTTTATATTTAGTTTCCCTCTGTTCTCTCCTATATAGATACATGAATTTGGACCTCTAAATCCAACATGGTTTGTAGTAGCTCTTTGAAACTTGATAAAATAAAAAAGTTCTCAGTTTTGTCTCTAAGGTTTGTTTCCTCTTCAAGTAGTCCTAGGCACAGACTGTGGAAAGCACTTTCACTGAGATGGGTTGCCAAGCTTCTAAGAAATAACTAGTTTCCGAAATACCAGCAAATATTTTTTCACAGAATCTTGATGATACTTGGTGGTAATGATCAGTACACAAATCCCACTTGGCTCACCAAATTTTGTTCTTCTTGTTTGAGGCTTTCGTCTACAGTAGCAGTTTTTATATTTTGTTTCCCTCTGTTTTCTCCTATATAGATAGATGAATTTGGAACTCTAAATCCAACATGGTTTGTAGTAGCTCTTTGAAACTTGGTAAAATAAAAAAGTTCTCAGTTTTGTCTCTATGGTTTGTTTCCTCTTCAAGTAGTCCTAGGCACAGACTGTGGAAAGCACTTTCACTGAGATGGGTTGAGAAGCTTCTAAGAAATAACGAGTTTCCGAAATACCAGCAAATATTTTTTCACCCAAACTTGATGATACTTGGTGGTAATGATCAGTACACAAATCCCACTTGGCTCACAATTTTTGTACTTCTAGTTTGAAGCTTTCGTCTAAAGTAGCAGTTTTTATATTTAGGTTTCCCTCTGTTCTCTCCTATATAGATAGATGAATTTGGAACTCTAAATCCAACATGGTTTGTAGTAGCTCTTTGAAACTCGATAAAATAAAGGAGTTCTCAGTTTTGTCTCTATGATTTGTTTCCTCTTCAAGTAGCCGTAGGCACAGACTGTGGAAAAGCACTTTCATTGAGAGGGGTTGCCAAGCTTCTAAGAAATTACGAGTTTCCGAAATACCAGCAAATATTTTTTCACCCAATCTTGATGATACTTGGTGGTAATGATCAGTACACAAATCCCACTTGGCTCACCAAATTTTGTGCTTCTAGGTTGATCCGTTCGTCTACAGTAGCAGTTTTTATAGTGAGGTTTCCCTCCGTTCTCTCATATATAGATAGATGAATTTGGAACACTAAATCCAACAAGGTTTGTAGTAGCTCTTTGAAACTTGAAAGAATAAAGGAGTTCTCAGTTTTGTCTCTATGGTTTGTTTCCTCTTCAAGTAGCCCTAGGCACAGACTGTGGAAAAGCACTTTCATTGAGAGGGGTTGCCAAGCTTCTAAGAAATTACGATTTTCCGAAATACCACCAAATATTTTTTCACCCAATCTTGATGATACTTGGTGGTAATGATCAGTACACAAATCCCACTTGGCTCACCAAATTTTGTACTTCTAGGTTGAAGCGTTCGTCTACAGTAGCAGTTTTTATATTTAGGTTTCCCACTGTTCTCTCCTTTATAAATAGATGAATTTGGAACTCTAAATCCAACATGGTTTATAGTAGCTCTTTGAAACTTGAAAAAATAAAGGAGTTCTCAGTTTTGTCTCTATGGTTTGTTTCCTCTTCCAGTAGCCCTAGGCACTGACTGTGGAAAAGCACTTTCATTGAGAGGGGTTGCCAATCTTCTAAGAAATTACGAGTTTCCGAAATACCAGCAAATATTTTTTCACCCAATCTTGATGATACTTGGTGGTAATGATCAGTACACAAATCCCACTTGGCTCACCAAATTTTGTTCTTCTAGGTTGAAGCGTTCGTCTACAGTAGCCGTTTTTATATTTAGGTTTCCCTCTGTTCTCTCCTATATAAATAGATGAATTTGGAACACTAAATCCAACATGGTTTATAGTAGCTCTTTGAAACTTGACAAAATAAAGGAGTTCTCAGTTTTGTCTCTATGGTTTGTTTTCTCTTCCAGTAGCCCTAAGCACAGACTGTGGAAATGTACTTTCATTGAGATGGGTTGAGAAGCTTCTAAGAAATAACGAGTTTCCGAAATACCAGCAAATATTTTTTCACCCAAACTTGATGATACTTGGTGGTAATGATCAGTACACAAATCCCACTTGGCTCACCAAATTTTGATCTTCTAGTTTGAAGCTTTCATATACAGTAGCAGTTTTTATATTTAGTTTCCCTCTGTTCTCTCCTATATAGATAGATAAATTTTGAACTCTAAATCCAACATGGTTTGTAGTAGCTCTTTGAAACTTGATAAAATAAAAATTCTCACTTTTGTCTCTATGGTTTGTTTCCTCTTCAAGTAGTCCTAGGCACAGACTGTGGAAAGCACTTTCACTGAGATGTGTTGCCAAGCTTCTAAGAAATAACGAGTTTCCGAAATACCAGCAAATATTTTTTCACCCAATCTTGTTGATACTTGGTGGTAATGATCAGTACACAAATCCCACTTGGCTCACCAAATTTTGTTCTTCTAGGTTGATGCGTTCGTCTACAGTAGCAGTTTTATAGTTAGGTTTCCCTCTGTTCTCTCATATATAGATAGTTGAATTTGGAACTCTAAGTACAACATGGTTTGTAGTATCTCCTTGAAACTTGAAAAAATAAAGGAGTTCTCAGTTTTGTCTCTATGGTTTGTTTCCTCTTCAAGTAGCCCTATGCACAGACTGTGGAAAAGCACTTTCATTGAGAGGGGTTGCCAAGCTTCTAAGAAATTCCGATTTTCCGAAATACCAGCAAAAATTTTTTCACCCAATCTTGATGATACTTGATGGTAATGATCAGTACACAAATCCCACTTGGCTCACCAAATTTTGTTCTTCTAGTTTGAGGCTTTCGTCTACAGTAGCAGTTTTTATATTTAGTTTCCCTCTGTTCTCTCCTATATAGATAGATGAATTTGGAACTCTAAATCCAACATGGTTTGTAGTAGCTCTTTGAAACTTGATAAAATAAAAAAGTTCTCAGTTTTGTCTCTATGGTTTGTTTCCTCTTCAAGTAGTCCTAGGCACAGACTGTGGAGAGCACTTTCACTGAGATGGGTTGCCAAGCTTCTAAGAAATAACGAGTTTCCGAAATACCAGCAAATATTTTTTCACCCAATCTTGATGATACTTGGTGGTAATGATCAGTACACAAATCCCACTTGGCTCACCAAATTTTGTTCTTCTAGGTTGATGCGTTCGTCTACAGTAGCAGTTTTTATAGTTAGGTTTCCCTCTGTTCTCTCATATATAGATAGATGAATTTGGAACTCAAAATCCAACATGGTTTGTAGTATCTCCTTGAAACTTGAAAAAATAAAGGAGTTCTCAGTTTTTTCTCTATGGTTTGTTTCCTCTTCAAGTAGCCCTATGCACAGACTGTGGAAAAGCACTTTCATTGAGAGGGGTTGCCAAGCTTCTAAGAAATTCCGATTTTCCGAAATACCAGCAAAAATTTTTTCACCCAATCTTGATGATACTTGATGGTAATGATCAGTACACAAATCCCACTTGTCTCACCAAATTTTGTTCTTCTAGTTTGAGGCTTTCGTCTACAGTATCAGTTTTTATATTTAGTTTCCCTCTGTTCTCTCCTATATAGATAGATGAATTTGGAACTCTAAATCCAACATGGTTTGTAGTAGCTCTTTGAAACTTGATAAAATAAAAAAGTTCTCAGTTTTGTCTCTATGGTTTGTTTCCTCTTCAAGTAGCCCTAGGCACAGACTGTGGAAATGTACTTTCATTGAGATGGGTTGAGAAGCTTCTAAGAAATAACGAGTTTCCGAAATACCAGCAAATATTTTTTCACCCAAACTTGATGATACTTGGTGGTAATGATCAGTACACAAATCCCACTTGGCTCACCAAATTTTGATCTTCTAGTTTGAAGCTTTCATATACAGTAGCAGTTTTTATATTTAGTTTCCCTCTGTTCTCTCCTATATAGATAGATATATTTGGAACTCTAAATCCAACATGGTTTGTAGTAGCTCTTTGAAACTTGATAAAATAAAAATTCTCACTTTTGTCTCTATGGTTTGTTTCCTCTTCAAGTAGTCCTAGGCACAGACTGTGGAAAGCACTTTCACTGAGATGTGTTGCCAAGCTTCTAAGAAATAACGAGTTTCCGAAATACCAGCAAATATTTTTTCACCCAATCTTGTTGATACTTGGTGGTAATGATCAGTAGACAAATCCCACTTGGCTCACCAAATTTTGTTCTTCTAGGTTGATGCGTTCGTCTACAGTAGCAGTTTTATAGTTAGGTTTCCCTCTGTTCTCTCATATATAGATAGTTGAATTTGGAACTCTAAGTACAACATGGTTTGTAGTATCTCCTTGAAACTTGAAAAAATAAAGGAGTTCTCAGTTTTGTCTCTATGGTTTGTTTCCTCTTCCAGTAGCCCTAGACACTGACTGTGGAAAAGCACTTTCATTGAGAGGGGTTGCCAATCTTCTAAGAAATTACGAGTTTCCGAAATACCAGCAAATATTTTTTCACCCAATCTTGATGATACTTGGTGGTAATGATCAGTACACAAATCCCACTTGGCTCACCAAATTTTGTTCTTCTAGGTTGAAGCGTTCGTCTACAGTAGCAGTTTTTATATTTAGGTTTCCCTCTGTTCTCTCCTATATAAATAGATGAATTTGGAACACTAAATCCAACATGGTTTATAGTAGCTCTTTGAAACTTGACAAAATAAAGGAGTTCTCAGTTTTGTCTCTATGGTTTGTTTTCTCTTCCAGTAGCCCTAGGCACAGACTGTGGAAATGTACTTTCATTGAGATGGGTTGAGAAGCTTCTAAGAAATAACGAGTTTCCGAAATACCAGCAAATATTTTTTCACCCAAACTTGATGATACTTGGTGGTAATGATCAGTACACAAATCCCACTTGGCT
>NW_027516733.1:0-54021 GCF_048772815.1 Callospermophilus lateralis
GTGTTTGATTTAGAGTTTCAAACACATCTATCTATATAGCAGAAAACAGAGTGAAACCTAAAATTCAAAGTGTTACAGGAAACGAACGCTTGAACCTAGAAGAGTGAAAATTGGGCAGCCAAGTGGCTTAGTGAACTGATCATTACCCCCAAGTATCATCAAGATTTGGTGAAAAAATGTTTGCTGAGATTTAGGCAAACTAGTAGTTTTTTGGAAGCTTGGCAACACCTTTCAAACGAAAGTGTTTTCGCCAGTCTCTGCATGGGGTAATTCAAGAGGAAACAAACCATAGAGATAGAACTTTGAACTACTTCATTTGGTCAAGTTTCAAGGAGCTAGCACAAACCATGTTGGATTTAGAGTTTCAAACACATCTATCTCTATAGCACAAAACAGAGTGAAACCTAAAAATTCAAAGTGTTACTGGAAACGAATGCTTTAACCTAGAAGAATAAAAATTGGGCAGCCAAGTGGGATCAGTGAACTGATCATTACCACCAAGTATCATCAAGATTTGGTGACAAAATGTTTGCTGAGATTTCAGCAAACTAGTAGTTTTTTGGAAGCTTGGCAACCCCTTTCAAACGAAAGTGTTTTTCGCCAGTCTCTGCATGGGGTACTTCAAGAGGAAACAAACCATAGAGATAGAACTTCGAACTACTTCATTTGGTCAAGTTTCAAGTAGATAGCACAAATCGTGTTTGATTTAGAATTCCAAACACAGCTATCTATGTAGGAGAAAACAGAGTGAAACCTAAAAATTCAAACTGTTACTGGAAACGAATGCTTCAACCTAGAAAAATAAAAATTGGGCAGCCAAGTGGGATTAGTGAACTGATCATTACCACCAAGTATCATCAAGATTTGGTGAAAAAATGTTTGCTGAGATTCCTGCAAACTAGTAGTTTTTTGGAAGCTTGGCAACCCCTTTCAAACGAAAGTGTTTTTCGCCAGTCTCTGCATGGGGTACTTAAAGAGAAAACAAACCATAGATAGAGAACTTAGAACTACTACATTTTTTCAAGTTTCAAGGAGCTAGCACAAACCGTGTTTGATTTAGAATTCCAAACACAGCTATCTATGTAGGAGAAAAGAGAGTGAAACCTAAAAATTCAAACTGTTACTGGAAACGAACGCTTCAACCTAGAAGAGTGAAAATTGGGCAGCCAAGTGGGCTTAGTGAACTGATCATTACCACCAAGTATCATCAAGTTTTGGTGAAAAAACGTCTGCTGAGATTTCAGCAATCTAGTAATTTTTTATAAGCTTGGCAACCCCTTTCAAACGAAAGTGTTTTTTGCCAGTCTCTGCATTTGGTACTTCAAGAGGAAACAAACCATAGAGATTTAACTTAGAACTACTTCATTTGGTCAAGTTTCAAGGAGGTAGCACAAACCGTGTTTGATTTAGAATTCCAAACACAGCTATCTATGTAAAAGAAAACAGAGTGAAACCTAAAAATTCAAAGTGTTACTGGAAACGAATGCTTCAACCTAGAGGAATAAAAATTGGGCAGCCAAGTGAGATTAGTGATCTGATCATTACCACCAAGTATCATCAAGATTTGGTGAAAAAATGTTTTCTGAGATTTCAGCAAACTAGTAGTTTTTTGGAAGCTTGGCAACCCCTTTCAAACGAAAGTGTTTTTCGCCAGTCTCTGCATGGGGTACTTCAAGAGGAATCAAACCACAGAGATAGAACTTAGAACTACTTCATTTTTTCAGGTTTCAAGGAGCTAGCACAAACAGTGTTTGATTTAGAGTTTCAAACACATCTATCTATATAGAAGAAAACAGAGTGAAACCTAGAATTCAAAGTGTTACAGGAAACGAACGCTTGAACCTAGAAGAGTGAAAATTGAGCAGCCAAGTGGGCTTAGTGAACTGATCATTACCACCAAGTATCATCAAGATTTGGTGAAAAAATGTTTGCTGAGATTTCAGGAAACTAGTAGTTTTTTGGAAGCCTGAAACCCCTTTCTAACGAAACTGTTTTTCGCCAGTCTCTGCATGGGGTACTTCAAGAGGAAACAAACCATAGAGATAGAACTTAGAACTACTTCATTTGGTCAAGTTTCAATGGAGCTAGCACAAACCGTGTTTGATTTAGAGTTTCAAACACATCTATCTATATAGCAAAAAACAGAGTTAAACCTAAAATTTCAAAGTGTTAGTGGAAACGAACGCTTGAACCTAGAAGAGTGAAAATTGGGCAGCCAAGTGGGCTTAGTGAACTGATCAATACCACCAAGTACATCAAGATTTGGTGAAAAAATGTTTGCTGAGATTTCAGCAAACTAGTAGTTTTTTGGAAGCTTGGCAACCCCTTTCAAACGAAAGGGTTTTTCGCCAGTCTCTGCATGGGGTACTTCAAGAGGAAACAAACCATAGAGATAGAACATAGAACTACTTTATTTGGTCAAGTTTCAAGGAGCTAGCACAAACCGTGTTTGATTTAGAGTTTCAAACACATCTATGTATATAGCAGAAAAAAAATTGAAACCTAAAAATTCAAAGTGTTACTGGAAACGAACGCTTGAACCTAGAATAGTGAAAATTGGGCAGCCAAGTAGGATTAGTGAACTGATCATTACCACCAAGTATCATCAAGATTTGGTGAAAAAATGTTTGCTGATATTTCAGCAAACTAGTGGTTTTTTGGAAGCTTGGCAACCCCTTTCAAAACAAAGTGTTTTTTGCCAGTCTCTGCATGGGGTACTTCAAGAGGAAACAAACCATAGAGATAGAACTTAGAAGTACTTCATTTGGTCAAGTTTCAAGGAGCTAGCACAAACCGTGTTTCATTTAGAATACCAAACACAGCTATCTATGTAGGAGAAAACAGAGTGAAACCTAAAAATTCAAACTGTTACTGGAAACGAACGCTTCAACCTAGAAGATGAAAATTGGGCAGCCAATTGGGATTAGTGAACTGATCATTACCACCAAGTATCATCAAGATTTGGTGAAAAAATGTTTGCTGAGATTTCAGCAAACTAGTAGTTTTTTGGAAGCTTGGCAACCCCTTTCAAACGAAAGTGTTTTTCGCCAGTCTCTGCATGGGGTACTTCAAGAGGAAACAAACCATAGAGATAGAACTCAGAACTACTTTATTTGGTCAAGTTTCAAGGAGCTAGCTCAAACCGTGTTTGATTTAGAGTTTCAAACACATCTATCTATATAGCAGAAAACAGAGTGAAACCTAAAAATTCAAAGTGTTACTGGAAACGAACGCTTGAACCTAGAAGAGTGAAAATTGGGCAGCAAAGTGTGCTTAGTGAACTGATCTTTACCACCAAGTATCATCAAGATTTGTTGAAAAAATGTTTGCTGAGATTTCAGGAAACTAGTAGTTTTTTGGAAGCTTGGCAAACCCTTTCAAACGAAAGTGTTTTTCGCCAGTCTCTGCATGGGGTACTTCAATAGGAAACAAACCATAGAGAGAGAACTTAGAACTACTTCATTTTGTCAAGTTTCAAGGAGCTAGCACAAACCGTGTTTGATTTAGAATTCCAAACACAGCTATCTATATAGCAGAAAACAGAGTGAAACCTAAAAATTCAAAGTGTTAGGGGAAACGAACGCTTGAACCTAGAAGAGTGAAATTATGCAGCCAAGTGGGCTTAGTGAACTGATCAATACCACCAAGTATCATCAAGATTTGGTGAAAAAATATTTGCTGATATTTAGAAAACTAGTAGTTTTTTGGAAGCTTGGCAACCCCTTTCAAACGAAACTGTTTTTCGCCAGTCTCTGCATGGGGTACATCAAGAGGAAACAAACCATAGAGATAGAACATAGAACTACATCATTTGGTTAAGTTTCAAGGAGCAAGCACAAACCGTGTTTGATTTAGAGTTTCAAACACATCTATCTATATAGCAGAAAACAGAGTGAAACCTAAAAATTCAAAGTGTTACTGAAAACGAACGCTTGAACCTAGAAGAGTGAAAATTGGGCAGCCAAGTGGGCTTAGTGAACTGATCATTACCCCTTAGTATCATCAAGATTTGGTGAAAAAATGTTTGCTGAGATTTCAGAAAACTAGAAGTTTTTTGGAAGCTTGGCAACCCCTTTCAAATGAAAGTGCTTTTCGCCAGTCTCTGCATGGGGTACTTCAAGAGGAAACAAACTATAGATATAGAACTTAGAACTACTTCATTTTGTCAAGTTTCAAGGAGCTAGCACAAACCGTGTTTGATTTAGAGTTTCAAACACATCTATCTATATAGCAGAAAAAAAATTGAAACCTAAAAATTCAAAGTGTTACTGGAAACGAACGCTTGAACCTAGAAGAGTGAAAATTGGGCAACCAAGTGGGATTAGTGAACTGATCATTACCACCAAGTATCATCAAGATTTGGTGAAAAAATGTTTGCTGAGATTTCAGCAAAATAGTACTTTTTTAGAAGCTTGGCAACCCCTTTCAAACGAAAGTGTTTTTTTCGCCAGTCTCTGCATGGGGTACTTCAAGAGCAAACAAACCATAGAGATAGAACTTAGAACTACTTCATTTGGTCAAGTTTCAAGGAGCTATCACAAACCGTGTTTGATTTACAGTTTCAAAAAAATCTATCTATATAGCAGAAAACAGAGTGATACCTAAAATTCAAAGTGTTACTGGAAACGAACGCTTGAACCTAGAAGAGTGTAAATTGGGCAGCCAAGTGGGCTTAGTGAACTTATCATTACCACCAAGTATCATCAAGATTTGGTGAAAAAATGTTTGTGGAGATTTCAGAAAACGAGAAGTTTTTTGGAAGTTTGGCAACCCCTTTCAAATGAAAGTGCTTTTCGCCAGTCTCCGCATGGGGTACTTCCTGAGGAAACAAACCATAGAAATAGATCTTAGAACTACTTCATTTGGTCTGGTTTCAAGGAGCTAGCACAAACCGTTTTTGATTTAGAGTTTCAAACACAGCTATCTATGTAGGAGTAAACAGAGTGAAACCTAAAAATTCAAAGTGTTACTCGAAACGAATGCTTTAACCTAGAAGAATAAAAATTGGGCAGCGAAGTGGGATCAGTGAACTGATCATTACCACCAAGTATCATCAAGATTTGGTGAAAAAATGTTTGCTGAGATTTCAGCAAACTAGTAGTTTTTTGGAAGCTTGGCAACCCCTTTCAATCGAAAGTGTTTTTCGCCAGTCTCTGCATGGGGTACTTCAAGAGGAAACAAACCATAGAGATAGAACTTAGAACTACTTCATTTGGTCAAGTTTGAAGGATCTAGCACAAACCGTGTTTGATTTAGAGTTTCAAACACATCTATCTATATAGCAGAAAACAGAGTGAAACCTAAAAATTCAAAGTGTTACTGGAAACGAACGCTTGAACCTAGAAGAGTGAAAATTGGGCAGCCAAGTGGGCTTAGTGAACTGATCATTACCACCAAGTATCATCAAGATTTGGTGAAAAAATATTTGCTGAGATATCAGCAAACTAGTAGTATTTGGAAACTTGGCAACCCCTTTCAAACGAAAGTGCTTTTCGCCAGTCTCTGCATGGGGTACTTCAAGAGGAAACAAACCATAGAGATAGAACTTAGAACTACTTCATTTGGTCAAGTTTCAAGGAGCTAGCACAAACCGTGTTTGATTTAGAATTCCAAACACAGCTATCTATGTAGGAGAAAACGGAGTGAAACCTAAAAATTCAATGTGTTACTAGAAACAAACGCTTGAATCTAGAAGAGTGAAAATTGGGCAGCCAAGTGGGTTAAGTGAACTGATCATTACCACCAAGTATCATCAAGATTTGCTGAAAAAATGTTTGCTGAGATTTAAGCAAACTAGTAGTTTTTTGGAAGCTTGGCCACCCCTTTCAAACGAAACGGACTTTCGCCAGTCTCTGCATGGGGTACTTCAAGAGGAAACAAACCATATAGATAGAACTTAGAACTACTTCATTTGGTCAAGTTTCAAGGAGCTAGCACAAACCGTGTTTGATTTAGAGTTTCTAACACATCTATCTCTATAGCAGAAAACAGAGTGAAACCTAAAAATTCAAAGTGTTACTGGAAACGAACGCTTGAACCTAGAAGAGTGAAAATTGGGAAGCCAAGTGGGCATAGTGAACTGATCATTACCACCAAGTATCATCAAGATTTGGTGAAAAAAGGTTTGCTGAGATTTCAGCAAACTAGTAGTTTTTTGGAAGCTTGGCAACCCCTTTCAAAGGAAAGTGTTTTTCGACAGTCTCTGCATGGGGTACTTCAAGAGGAAATAAACCATAGAGATAGAACTTAGAACTACTTCATTTGGTCAAGTTTCAATGAGCTAGCACAAACCGTGTTTGATTTAGAGTTTCAAACACATCTATCTATATAGCAGAAAACAGAGTGAAAGGTAAAAATTCAAAGTGTTACTGGAAACGAAAGCTTGAACCTAGAAGAGTGAAAATTGGGCAGCCAAGTGGGCTTAGTGAACTGATCATTACCACCAAGTATCATCAATATTTGGTGAAGAAATGTTTGCTGAGATTTCAGAAAATTAGAAATTTTTGAATCTTGGCAAACCCTTTCAAATGAAAGTGCTTTTTGCCAGTCTCTGCATGGGGTACTTCAAGAGGAAAAAAACCATAGAGATAGAACTTAGAACTACTTCATTTTGTCAAGTTTCAAGGAGCTAGCAAAAACCGTGTTTGATTTAGAGTTTCAAACACATCTATCAATATAGCAGAAAAAAAAGTGAAACCTAAAAATTCAAAGTGTTACTGAAACGAACGCTTGAATCTAGAAGAGTGAAAATTGGGCACCCAAGTGGGATTAGTGAACTGATCATTACCACCAAGTATCATCAAGATTTGGTGATAAAATGTTTGCTGAGATTTCAGCAAACTAGTAGTTTTTTTGGAAGCTTGGAAACCCCTTTCAAACAAAAGTGCTTTTCGCCAGTCTCTGCATGGGGTCCTTCAAGAGGAAACAAACCGTAGATATAGAACTTAGAACTACTTCATTTGGTCAAGTTTCAAGGAGCTAGCACAAATCGTGTTTGATTTAGAATTCCAAACACAGCTATCTATGTAGGAGAAAACAGAGTGAAACCTAAAAATTCAAACTGTTACTGGAAACGAATGCTTCAACCTAGAAGAATAAAAATTGGGCAGCCAAGTGGGATTACTGAACTGATCATTACCACCAAGAATCATCAAGATTTGGTGAAAAAATGTTTGCTGAGATTTCAGCAAACTAGTAGTTTTTCTGGAAGCTTGGCAACCCCTTTCAAACGAAAGTGTTTTTCGCCAGTCCCTTCATGGTGTACTTCAAGAGGAAACAAACCATAGAGATAGAACTTAGAACTACTTCATTTGGTCAAGTTTCAAGGAGCTAGCACAAATCGTGTTTGATTTAGAATTCCAAACACAGCTATCTATGTATGAGAAAACAGAGTGAAACCTAAAAATTCAAACTGTTACTGGAAACGAATGCTTCAACCTAGAAGAATAAAAATTGGGCAGCCAAGTGGGATTAGTGAACTGATCATTACCACCAAGTTTCATCAAGATTTGGTGAAAAAATGTTTGCTGAGATTTCAGCAAACTAGTAGTTTTTTGGAAGCTTGGCAACCCCTTTCAAAAGAAAGTGTTTTTCGCCAGTCTCTGCATGGGGTACTTCAAGAGGAAACAAACCAAAGAGATAGAACTTAGAACTACTTTATTTGTTCAAGTTTCAAGGAGCTAACACAAACCGTGTTTGATTTAGAATTCCAAACACAGCTATCTATATAGCAGAAAACAGAGTGAAACCTAAAAATCAAAGTGTTACTGGAAACGAACGCTTGAACATAGAAGAGTGAAAATTGGGCAGCCAAGTAGGCTTAGTGAACTGATCATTACCACCAAGTATCATCAAGATTTGGTGAAAAATTGTATGCTGAGATTTCAGAAAACTAGTAGTTTTTTGGAAGCTTGGCAACCCCTTTCATACGAAAGTGCTTTTCGCCAGTCTCTGCATGGGGTACTTCAAGAGGAAACAAACCATAGAGATAGAACATAGAACTACTTCATTTGGTCAAGTTTCAAGGAGCTAGCAGAAACCGTGTTTGATTTAGAATTCCAAACACAGCTATCTATGTAGGAGAAAACAGAGTGAAACCTAAAAATTCAAACTGTTACTGGAAACGAATGCTTTAACCTAGAAGAATAAAAATTGGGCAGCCAAGTGGGATTAGTGAACTGATCATTACCACCAAGTATCATCAAGTTTTGGTGAAAAAATGTTTGCTGAGATTTCAGCAAACTAGTATTCTTTCTGAAGCTTGGCATCCCCTTTCAAACGAAAGGGTTTTTCGCCAGTCTCTGCATGGGGTACTTCAAGAGAAAACAAACCACAGAGATAGAACTTAGAACTACTTCATTTTGTCAAGTTTCAAGGAGCTAGCACAAACCGTGTTTGATTTAGAGTTTCAAACACATCTATCTATATAGCAGAAAACAGAGTGAAACCTAAAATTCAAAGTGTTACAGGAAACGAACGCTTGAACATAGAAGAGTGAAAATTGGGCAGCCAAGTGGGCTTAGTGAACTGATCATTACCCCCAAGTATCATCAAGATTTGGTGAAAAAATGTTTGCTGAGATTTCAGCAAACTAGTAGTTTTTTGGAAGCTTGGCAACACCTTTCAAACGAAAGTGTTTTCGCCAGTCTCTGCATGGGGTAATTCAAGAGGAAACAAACCATAGAGATAGAACTTTGAACTACTTCATTTGGTCAAGTTTCAAGGAGCTAGCACAAACCATGTTGGATTTAGAGTTTCAAACACATCTATCTCTATAGCACAAAACAGATTGAAACCTAAAAATTCAAAGTGTTACTGGAAACGAATGCTTTAACCTAGAAGAATAAAAATTGGGCAGCCAAGTGGGATCAGTGAACTGATCATTACCACCAAGTATCATCAAGATTTGGTGACAAAATGTTTGCTTAGATTTCAGCAAACTAGTAGTTTTTTGGAAGCTTGGCAACCCCTTTCAAACGAAAGTGTTTTTCGCCAGTCTCTGCATGGGGTACTTCAAGAGGAAACAAACCATAGAGATAGAACTTCGAACTACTTCATTTGGTCAAGTTTCAAGGAGATAGCACAAATCGTGTTTGATTTAGAATTCCAAACACAGCTATCTATGTAGGAGAAAACAGAGTGAAACCTAAAAATTCAAACTGTTACTGGAAACGAATGCTTTAACCTAGAAGAATAAAAATTGGGCAGCCAAGTGGGATTAGTGAACTGATCATTACCACCAAGTATCATCAAGATTTGGTGAAAAAATGTTTGCTGAGATTCCTGCAAACTAGTAGTTTTTTGGAAGCTTGGCAACCCCTTTCAAACGAAAGTGTTTTTCGCCAGTCTCTGCATGGGGTACTTAAAGAGAAAACAAACCATAGAGAGAGATCTTAGAACTACTTCATTTTTTCAAGTTTCAAGGAGCTAGCACAAACCGTGTTTGATTTAGAATTCCAAACACAGCTATCTATGTAGGAGAAAAGAGAGTGAAACCTAAAAATTCAAACTGTTACTGGAAACGAACGCTTCAACCTAGAAGAGTGAAAATTGGGCAGCCAAGTGGGCTTAGTGAACTGATCATTACCACCAAGTATCATCAAGTTTTGGTGAAAAAACGTCTGCAGAGATTTCAGCAATCTAGTAATTTTTTATAAGCTTGGCAACCCCTTTCAAACGAAAGTGTTTTTTGCCAGTCTCTGCATTTGGTACTTCAAGAGGAAACAAACCATAGAGATTTAACTTAGAACTACTTCATTTGGTCAAGTTTCAAGGAGGTAGCACAAACCGTGTTTGATTTAGAATTCCAAACACAGCTATCTATGTAAAAGAAAACAGAGTGAAACCTAAAAATTCAAAGTGTTACTGGAAACGAATGCTTCAACCTAGAGGAATAAAAATTGGGCAGCCAAGTGGGATTAGTGATCTGATCATTACCACCAAGTATCATCAAGATTTGGTGAAAAAATGTTTGCTGAGATTTCAGCAAACTAGTAGTTTTTTGGAAGCTTGGCAACCCCTTTCAAAAGAAAGTGTTTTTCGCCAGTCTCTGCATGGGGTACTTCAAGAGGAATCAAACCACAGAGATAGAACTTAGAACTACTTCATTTTTTCAGGTTTCAAGGAGCTAGCACAAACAGTGTTTGATTTAGAGTTTCAAACACATCTAACTATATAGAAGAAAACAGAGTGAAACCTAGAATTCAAAGTGTTACAGGAAACGAACGCTTGAACCTAGAAGAGTGAAAATTGAGCAGCCAAGTGGGCTTAGTGAACTGATCATTACCACCAAGTATCATCAAGATTTGGTGAAAAAATGTTTGCTGAGATTTCAGGAAACTAGTAGTTTTTTGGAAGCCTGGCAACCCCTTTCTAACGAAACTGTTTTTCGACAGTCTCTGCATGGGGTACTTCAAGAGGAAACAAACCATAGAGATAGAACTTAGAACTACTTCATTTGGTCAAGTTTCAATGGAGCTAGCACAAACCGTGTTTGATTTAGAGTTTCAAACACATCTATCTATATAGCAAAAAACAGAGTTAAACCTAAAATTTCAAAGTGTTAGTGGAAACGAACGCTTGAACCTAGAAGAGTGAAAATTGGGCAGCCAAGTGGGCTTAGTGAACTGATCAATACCACCAAGTATCATCAAGATTTGGTGAAAAAATGTTTGCTGAGAATTCAGCAAACTAGTAGTTTTTTGGAAGCTTGGCAACCCCTTTCAAACGAAAGGGTTTTTCGCCAGTCTCTGCATGGGGTACTTCAAGAGGAAACAAACCATAGAGATAGAACATAGAACTACTTTATTTGGTCAAGTTTCAAGGAGCTAGCACAAACCGTGTTTGATTTAGAGTTTCAAACACATCTATCTATATAGCAGAAAAAAATTGAAACCTAAAAATTCAAAGTGTTACTGGAAACGAACGCTTGAACCTAGAATAGTGAAAATTGGGCAGCCAAGTGGGATTAGTGAACTGATCATTACCACCAAGTATCATCAAGATTTGGTGAAAAAATGTTTGCTGATATTTCAGCAAACTAGTGGTTTTTTGGAAGCTTGGCAACCCCTTTCAAACCAAAGTGTTTTTTGCCAGTCTCTGCATGGGGTACTTCAAGAGGAAACAAACCATAGAGATAGAACTTAGAAGTACTTCATTTGGTCAAGTTTCAAGGAGCTAGCACAAACCGTGTTTCATTTAGAATACCAAACACAGCTATCTATGTAGGAGAAAACAGAGTGAAACCTAAAAATTCAAACTGTTACTGGAAACGAACGCTTCAACCTAGAAGATGAAAATTGGGCAGCCAATTGGGATTAGTGAACTGATCATTACCACCAAGTATCATCAAGATTTGGTGAAAAAATATATGCTGATATTTAGAAAACTAGTAGTTTTTTGGAAGCTTGGCAACCCCTTTCAGACGAAACTGTTTTTCGCCAGTCTCTGCATGGGGTACATCAAGAGGAAACAAACCATAGAGATAGAACATAGAACTACATCATTTGGTTAAGTTTCAAGGAGCAAGCACAAACCGTGTTTGATTTAGAGTTTCAAACACATCTATCTATATAGCAGAAAACAGAGTAAAACCTAAAAATTCAAAGTGTTACTGGAAACGAACGCTTGAACCTAGAAGAGTGAAAATTGGGCAGCCAAGTGGGCTTAGTGAACTGATCATTACCCCTTAGTATCATCAAGATTTGGTGAAAAAATGTTTGCTGAGACTTCAGAAAACTAGAAGTTTTTTGGAAGCTTGGCAAACCCTTTCAAATGAAAGTGCTTTTCGCCAGTCTCTGCATGGGGTACTTCAAGAGGAAACAAACTATAGATATAGAACTTAGAACTACTTCATTTTGTCAAGTTTCAAGGAGCTAGCACAAACCGTGTTTGATTTAGAGTTTCAAACACATCTATCTATATAGCAGAAAAAAAATTGAAACCTAAAAATTCAAAGTGTTACTGGAAACGAACGCTTGAACCTAGAAGAGTGAAAATTGGGCAACCAAGTGGGATTAGTGAACTGATCATTACCACCAAGTATCATCAAGATTTGGTGAAAAAATGTTTGCTGAGATTTCAGTAAAATAGTAGTTTTTTAGAAGCTTGGCAACCCCTTTCAAACGAAAGTGTTTTTTTCGCCAGTCTCTTCATGGGGTACTTCAAGAGCAAACAAACCATAGAGATAGAACTTAGAACTACTTCATTTGGTCAAGTTTCAAGGAGCTATCACAAACGGTGTTTGATTTACAGTTTCAAACAAATCTATCTATATAGCAGAAAACAGAGTGATACCTAAAATTCAAAGTGTTACTGGAAACGAACGCTTGAACCTAGAAGAGTGTAAATTGGGCAGCCAAGTGGGCTTAGTGAACTGATCATTACCACCAAGTATCATCAAGATTTGGTGAAAAAATGTTTGCGGAGATTTCAGAAAACGAGAAGTTTTTTGGAAGTTTAGCAACCCCTTTCAAATGAAAGTGCTTTTCGCCAGTCTCCGCATGGGGTACTTCCTGAGGAAACAAACCATAGAAATAGATCTTAGAACTACTTCATTTGGTCTGGTTTCAAGGAGCTAGCACAAACCGTTTTTGATTTAGAGTTTCAAACACAGCTATCTATGTAGTAGTAAACAGAGTGAAACCTAAAAATTCAAAGTGTTACTGGAAACGAATGCTTTAACCTAGAAGAATAAAAATTGGGCAGCGAAGTGGGATCAGTGAACTGATCATTACCACCAAGTATCATCAAGATTTGGTGAAAAAATGTTTGCTGAGATTTCAGCAAACTAGTAGTTTTTTGGAAGCTTGGCAACCCCTTTCAATTGAAAGTGTTTTTCGCCAGTCTCTGCATGGGGTACTTGAAGAGGAAACAAACCATAGAGATAGAACTTAGAACTACTTCATTTGGTCAAGTTTGAAGGATCTAGCACAAACCGTGTTTGATTTAGAGTTTCAAACACATCTATCTATATAGCAGAAATCAGAGTGAAACCTAAAAATACAAAGTGTTACTGAAAACGAACGCTTGAACCTAGAAGAGTGAAAATTGGGCAGCCAAGTGGGCTTAGCAAACTGATCATTAGAACCAAGTATCATCAAGATTTGGTGAAAAAATATTTGCTGAGATATCAGCAAACTAGTAGTATTTGGAAGCTTGGCAACCCCTTTCAAACGAAAGTGCTTTTCGCCAGTCTCTGCATGGGGTACTTCAAGAGGAAACAAACCATAGAAATAGAACTTAGAACTACTTCATTTGGTCAAGTTTCAAGGAGCTAGCACAAACCGTGTTTGATTTAGAATTCCAAACACAGCTATCTATGTAGGAGAAAACCGAGTGAAACCTAAAAATTCAAAGTGTTACTGGAAACAAACGCTTGAATCTAGAAGAGTGAAAATTGGGCAGCCAAGTGGGCTAAGTGAACTGATCATTACCACCAAGTATCATCAAGATTTGGTGAAAAAAGGTCTGCTGAGATTTCAGCAAACTAGTAATTTTTTGGAAGCTTGGCAACCCATTTCAAACGAAAGTGTTTTTTGCCAGTCTCTGCATGGGGTCCTTCAAGAGGAAACAAACCATATAGATAGAACTTAGAACTACTTCATTTGGTCAAGTTTCAAGGAGCTAGCACAAACCGTGTTTGATTTAGAATTCCAAACACAGCTATTTATGTAGGAGAAAACAGAGTGAAACCTAAAATTCAAAGTGTTACTGGAAACGAACGCTTGAACTTAGAAGAGTGAAAATTGGGCAGCCAAGTGGGCTTAGTGAACTGATCATTACCCCCAAGTATCATCAAGATTTGGTGAAAAAATGTTTGCTGAGATTTCAGCAAACTAGTAATTTTTTGGAAGCTTGGCAACACCTTTCAAACGAAAGTGTTTTCGCCAGTCTCTGTATGGGGTAATTCAAGAGGAAACAAACCATATAGACAGAACTTAGAACTACTTCATTTTGTCAAGTTTCAAGGAGCTAGCACAAACCGTGTTTGATTTAGAGTTTCAAACACATCTATCTCTATAGCAGAAAACAGAGTGAAACCTAAAAATTCAAATTGTTACTGGAAACGAACGCTTGAACCTAGAAGAGTGAAAATTGGGCAGCCAAGTGGGCTTAGTGAACTGATCATTACCACCAAGCATCATCAAGATTTGGTGAAAAAATGTTTGCTGAGATTTCAGCAAACTAGTAGTTTTTTGGAAGCTTGGCAACCCCTTTCAAATGAAAGTGCTTTTCGCCAGTCTCTGCATGGGGTACTTCAAAAGGAAACAAACCATAGAGATAGAACTTAGAACTACTTCATTTGGTCAAGTTTTAAAAAGCTAGCACAAACCGTGTTTGATTTAGAGTTTCAAACACAGCTATCTATGTAGGAGTAAACAGAGTGAAACCTAAAAATTCAATGTGTTACTGGAAACGAATGCTTTAACGTAGAAGAATAAAAATTGGGCAGCCAAGTGGGATCAGTGAACTGATCATTACCACCAAGTATCATCAATATTTGGTGACAAAATGTTTGCTGAGATTTCAGCAAACTAGTAGTTTTTTGGAAGCTTGGCAACCCCTTTCAAACGAAACTGTTTTTCGCCAGTCTCTGCATGGGGTACTTCAAGAGGAAACAAACCATAGAGATAGAACTTAGAACTACTTCATTTGGTCAAGTTTCAAGGAGATAGCACAAACCGTGTTTGATTTAGAATTCCAAACACAGCTATCTATGTAGGAGAAAACAGAGTGAAACCTAAAAATTCAAACTGTTACTGGAAACGGATGCTTTAACCTAGAAGAATAAAAATTGGGCAGCCAAGTGGGATTAGTGAACTGATCATTACCACCAAGTATCAAAAGATTTGGTGAAAAAATGTTTGCTGAGATTTCTGCAAACTAGTAGTTTTTTGGAAGCTTGGCAACTCCTTTCAAACGAAAGTGTTTTTCCCCAGTCTCTGCATGGGGTACTTCAAGAGGAAACAAACCATAGAGATAGAACTTAGAACTACTTCATTTGGTCAAGTTTCAAGGAGCTAGCACAAACCGTGTTTGATTTAGAGTTTCAAACACATCTATCTATATAGCAGAAAACAGAGTGAAACCTAAAAATTCAAAGTATTACTGGAAACGAACGCTTGAACCTAGAAGAGTGAAAATTGGGCAGCCAAGTGGGCTTAGTGAACTGATCATTACCACCAAGTATCATCAAGATTTGGTGAAAAAATGTTTGCTGAGATTTCAGAAAAGTAGAAGTTTTTTGGAATCTTGGCAACCCCTTTCAAATGAAAGTGCTTTTCGCCTGTCTCTGCAGGGGTTCTTCAAGAGAAAACAAACCATAGAGATAAAACTTAGAACTACTTCATTTGGTCAAGTTTCAAGGAGCTAGCTCAAACCGTGTTTGATTTAGAATTCCAAACGCAGCTATCTATGTAGGAGAAAACAGAGTGAAACCTAAAAATTCAAAGTGTTACTGGAAACGAACGCTTGAACCTAGAAGAGTGAAAATTGGGCAGCCAAGTGGGCTAAGTGAACTGATCATTACCACCAAGTAACATCAAGATTTGCTGAAAAAATGTTTGCTGAGATTTCAGCAAACTAGTAGTTTTTTGGAAGCTTGGCCACCCCTTTCAAACGAAAGGGACTTTCGCCAGTCTCTGCATGGGGTACTTCAAGAGGAAACAAACCATATTGATAGAACATAGAACTACTTCATTTGGTCAAGTTTCAAGGAGCTAGCACAAACCGTGTTTGATTTAGAGTTTCAAACACATCTATCTCTATAGCAGAAAACAGAGTGAAACCTAAAAATTCAAAGTGTTACTGGAAACGAACGCATGAACCTAGAAGAGTGAAAATTGGGAAGCCAAGTGGGCTTAGTGAACTGATCATTACCACCAAATATCATCAAGATTTGGTGAAAAAATGTTTGCTGAGATTTCAGCAAACTAGTAGTTTTTTGGAAGCTTGGCAACCCCTTTCAAACGAAAGTGTTTTTTGCCAGTCTCTGCATGGGGTACTTCAAGAGTAAACAAACCATAGAGATAGAACTTAGAACTAATTCATTTGGTCAAGTCTCAAGGAGCTAGCACAAACCGTGTTTGATTTAGAATTCCAAACACAGCTATCTATGTAGGAGAAAAACGAGATCTATGTAGGAGAAAACAGAGTGAAACCTAAAAATTCAAACTGTTACTGGAAACGAATGCTTCAACCTAGAAGAATAAAAATTGGGCAGCCAAGTGGGATTAGTGAACTGATCATTACCACCAAGTATTATCAAGTTTTGTGAAAAAATGTTTGCTGAGATTTCAGCAAACTAGAAGTTTTTTGGAAGCTTGGCAACCCCTTTCAAACGAAAGTGTTTTTCGCCAGTCTCTGCATGTGGTAGTTCAAGAGGAAACAAACCATAGAGATAGAACTTAGAACTTCTTCTTTTGGTCAAGTTTCAAGGAGCTAGCACAAACCGTGTTTGCTTTAGAGTTTCAAACACATCTATCTATATAGCAGAAAACAGAGTGAAACCTAAAAATTCAAAGTGTTACTGGAAACGAACGCTTGAATCCAGAAGAGTGAAAATTGGGCAGCCAAGTGGGATTAGTGAACTGATCATTACCACCAAGTATCATCAAGATTTGGTGAAAAAATGTTTGCTGAGATTTCAGCAAACTAGTAGTTTTTTTGGAAGCTTGGCAACCCCTTTCAAACAAAAGTGCTTTTCGCCAGTCTCTACATGGGGTCCTTCAAGAGGAAACAAACCGTAGATATAGAACTTAGAACTACTTCGTTTGGTCAAGTTTCAAGGAGCTAGCACAAATCGTGTTTGATTTAGAATTCCAAACACAGCTATCTATGTAGGAGAAAACAGAGTGAAACCTAAAAATTCAAACTGTTACTGGAAATGAGTGCTTCAACCTAGAAGAATAAAAATTGGGCAGAAAAGTGCGATTAGTGAACTGATCATTACCACCAAGTATCATCAAGATTTGGTGAAAAAATGTTTGCTGAGATTTCAGAAAAGTAGAAGTTTTTTGGAATCTTGGCAACCCCTTTCAAATGAAAGTGCTTTTCGCCTGTCTCTGCAGGGGTTCTTCAAGAGAAAACAAACCATAGAGATAAAACTTAGAACTACTTCATTTGGTCAAGTTTCAAGGAGCTAGCTCAAACCGTGTTTGATTTAGAATTCCAAACGCAGCTATCTATGTAGGAGAAAACAGAGTGAAACCTAAAAATTCAAAGTGTTACTGGAAACGAACGCTTGAACCTAGAAGAGTGAAAATTGGGCAGCCAAGTGGGCTAAGTGAACTGATCATTACCACCAAGTAACATCAAGATTTGCTGAAAAAATGTTTGCTGAGATTTCAGCAAACTAGTAGTTTTTTGGAAGCTTGGCAACCCGTTTCAAAAGAAAGTGTTTTTCGCCAGTCTCTGCATGGGGTACTTCAAGAGGAAACAATCCAAAGAGATAGAACTTAGAACTACTTTATTTGTTCAAGTTTCAAGGAGCTAACACAAACCGTGTTTGATTTAGAATTCCAAACACAGCTATCTATATAGCAGAAAACAGAGTGAAACCTAAAATTGAAGTGTTACTGGAAACGAACGCTTGAACATAGAAGAGTGAAAATTGGGCAGAGAAGTGGGCTTAGTGAACTGATCATTACCACCAAGTATCATCAAGATTTGGTGAAAAATTTTATGCTGTGATTTCAGAAAACTAGTAGTGTTTTGGAAGCTTGGCAACCCCTTTCAAACGAAAGTGCTTTTCGCCAGTCTCTGCATGGGGTACTTCAAGAGGAAACAAACCATAGAGATAGAACATAGAACTACTTCATTTGGTCAAGTTTCAAGGAGCTAGCAGAAACCGTGTTTGATTTAGAATTCCAAACACAGCTATCTATGTAGGAGAAAACAGAGTGAAACCTAAAAATTCAAACTGTTACTCTAAACAAATGCTTTAACCTAGAAGAATAAAAATTGGGCAGCCAAGTGGGATTAGTGAACTGATCATTACCACCAAGTATCATCAAGATTTGGTGAAAAAATGTTTGCTGAGATTTCAGCAAACTAGTATTTTTTTGGAAGCTTGGCAACCCCTTTCAAACGAAAGTGTTTTTGTCAGTCTCTGCATGGGGTACTTCAAGAGGAAACAAACAATAAAGATAGAACTTAGAACTACTTCATTTGGGCAAGTTTCAAGGAGCTAGCACAAACCGTGTTTGATTTAGAGTTTCAAACACATCTATCTATATAGCAGAAAACAGAGTGAAACCTAAAAATTCAAAGTGTTACTGGAAACGAACGCATGAACCTAGAAGAGTGAAAATTGGGCAGCCAAGTGTGCTTAGTGAACTGATCATTACAACCAAGTATCATCAAGATTTGGTGAAAAAATGTTTGCTGAGATTTCAGGAAACTAGTAGTTTTTTGGAAGCTTGGCAACCACTTTCAAACGAAAGTGTTTTTCGCCAGTCTCTGCATGGGGTACTTCAAGAGAAAACAAACCATAGAGAGAGAACTTAGAACTACTTCATTTTGTCAAGTTTCAAGGAGCTAGCACAAACCGTGTTTGATTTAGAATTCCAAACACAGCTATCTATGTAGGAGAAAACAGAGTGAAACTTAAAAATTCAAACTGTTACTAGTAACGAACGCTTTAACCTAGAAGAGTGAAAATTGGGCAGCCATGTGGGCTTAGTGAACTGATCATTACCACCAAGTATCATCAAGATTTGGTGAAAAAACGTCTGCTGAGATTTCAGCAAACTAGTAATTTTTTGGAAGCTTGGAAACCCCTTTCCAACGAAAGTGTTTTTCGCCAGTCTCTGCATGGGGTACTTCAAGAGGAAACAAACCACAGAGATAGAACTTAGAACTACTTCATTTTTTCAGGTTTCAAGGAGCTAGCACAAACCGTGTTTGATTTAGAGTTTCAAACACATCTATCTATGTAGGAGTAAACAGAGTGAAACCTAAAAATTCAAAGTGTTACTGGTAACGAATGCTTTAACCTAGATGAATAAAAATTGGGCAGCCAAGTGGGATCAGTGAACTGATCATTACCACCAAGTATCATCAAGATTTGGTGAAAATATGTTTGCTGAGATTTCAGTAAACTAGTAGTTTTTTGGAAGCTTGGCAACCCCTTTCAAACGAAAGAGTTTTTCGCCAGTCTCTGCATTTGGTACTTCAAGAGGAAACAAACCATAGAGATAGAACTTAGAACTACTTCATTTGGTCAAGTTTCAAGGAGCTAGCACAAACCGAGTTTGATTTAGAATTCCAAACACAGCTATCTATGTAAAAGAAAACAGAGTGAAACCTAAAAATTCAAACTGTTACTGGAAACGAATGTTTCAACCTAGAAGAATAAAAAATGGGCAGCGAAGTGGGATTAGTGAACTGATCATTACCACCAAGTATCATCAAGTTTTGTTGAAAAAATGTTTGCTGAGATTTCAGCAAACTAGTAGTTTTTTAGAAGCTTGGCAACCCCTTTCAAACGAAAGTGTTTTTCGCCAGTCTCTGCATGGGGTACTTAAAGAGGAAACAAACCACAGAGATAGAACTTAGAACTACTTCATTTTTTCAGGTTTCAAGTAGCTAGCACAAACCGTGTTTGATTTAGAGTTTCAAACACATCTATCTATGTAGGAGTAAACAGAGTGAAACCTAAAATTCAAAGTGTTACTGGAAACGAACGCTTGAACCTAGAAGAGTGAAAATTGGGCAGCCAAGTGGGCTTAGTGAACTGATCATTACCACCAAGTATCATCAAGATTTGGTGAAAAAATGTTTCCTGACATTTCAGCAAACTAGTAGTTTTTTGGAAGCTTGGCAACCCCTTTCAAACGAAAGTGTTTTTCGCCAGTCTCTGCATGGGGTACTCCAAGAGGAAACAAACCATAGAGATAGAACTTAGAACTACTTCATTTGGTCAATTTTCAAGGAGCTAGCACAAACCGTGTTTGATTTAGAGTTTCAAACACATCTATCTATATAGCAGAAAACAGAGTGAAACCTAAAAATTCAAAGTGTTACTGGAAACGAACGCTTGAACCTAGAAGAGTGAAAATTGGGCAGCAAAGTGTGCTTAGTGAACTGATCATTACCACCAAGTATCATCAAGGTTTGGTGAAAAATGTTTGCTGAGATTCAGGAAACTAGTAGTTTTTTGGAAGCTTGGCAACCCCTTTCAAACGAAAGTGTTTTTCGCCAGTCTCTGCATGGGGTACTTCAAGAGGAAACAAACCATAGAGAGAGAACTTAGAACTACTTCATTTTGTCAAGTTTCAAGGAGCTAGCACAAACCGTGTTTAATTTAGAATTCCAAACAAAGCTATCTATGTAGGAGAAATCAGAGTGAAACCTAAAAATTCAAACTGTTACTGGAAATGAAGGCTTTAACCTAGAAGAGTGAAAATTGGGAAGCCAAGTGGGCTTAGTGAACTGATCATTACCACCAAGTATCATGAAGATTTGGTGGAAAAACGTTTGCTGAGATTTCAGCAAACTAGTAATTTTTTGGAAGCTTGACAACCCCTTTCAAACGAAAGTGTTTTTTGCCAGTCTCTTCATGGGGTACTTCAAGAGCAAACAAACCATAGAGATAGAACTTAGAACTCCTTCATTTGGTCAAGTTTCAAGGAGCTAGCACAAACCGTGTTTGATTTAGAATTCCAAACACAGCAATCTATGTAGGAGAAAACGGAGTGAAACCTAAAAATTCAAACTGTTACTGGAAACGAATGCTTCAACCTAGAAGAATAAAAATTGGGCAGCCAAGTGGGATTAGTGAACTGATCATTACCACCAAGTACCATCAAGATTTGGTGAAAAAATGTTTGCTGAGATTTCAGCAAACTAGTAGTTTTTTGGAAGCTTGGCAACCCCTTTCCAACCAAAGTGTTTTTCGCCAGTCTCTGCATGGGGTACTGAAAGAATAAACAAACCATAGAGATAGAACTTAGAACTACATCATTTGGTCAAGTTTCAAGGAGCAATCACAAACCGTGTTTGATTTTAGAGTTTCAAACACATCTATCTATATAGCAGAAAACAGAGTGAAACCTAAAATTCAAAGTGTTACTGGAAACGAACGCTTGAACCTAGAAGAGTGAAAATTGGGTAGCCATGTGGGCTTAGTGAAATGATCATTACCACAAAGTATCATCAAGATTTGGTGAAAAAATGTTTCCTGAGATTTCAGTAAACTAGTAGTTATTTGGAAGCTTGGCAACCCCTTTCAAACGAAAGTGTTTTTCGCCAGTCTCTGCATGGGGTACTTCAAGAGGAAACAAACCATAGAGATAGAACTTAGAACTACTTCATTTGGTCAAGTTTCAAGGAGCTAGCACAAACCGTGTTTGATTTAGAGTTTCAAACACATCTATCTATATAGCAGAAAACAGAGTGAAACCTAAAAATTCAAAGTGTTACTGGAAACGAACGGTTGAACCTAGAAGAGTGAAAATTGGGCAGCCAAGTGGGCTTAGTGAAGTGATCATTACCACCAAGTATCATCAAGATTTGGTGAAAAAATGTTTGCTGAGATTTCAGCAAACTAGTAGTTTTTTGGAAGCTTGGCAACCCCTTTCCAACCAAAGTGTTTTTCGCCAGTCTCTGCATGGGGTACTGAAAGAGGAAACAAACAATAGAGATAGAACTTAGAACTACTTCATTTGGTCAAGTTTCAAGGAGCTAGCACAAACCGTGTTTGATTTAGAATTCCAAACACAGCAATCTATGTAGGAGAAAACGGAGTGAAACCTAAAAATTCAAACTGTTACTGGAAACGAATGCTTCAACCTAGAAGAATAAAAATTGGGCAGCCAAGTGGGATTAGTGAACTGATCATTACCACCAAGTATCATCACGATTTGGTGAAAAAATGTTTGCTGAGATTCCAGAAAAGTAGAAGTTTTTTGGAAGCTTGGCAAACCCTTTCAAATGAAAGTGTTTTTCGCCAGTCTCTGCATGGGGTACAGAAAGAGGAAACAAACCATAGAGATAGAACTTAGAACTACTTCATTTGGTCAAGTTTCAAGGAGCTATCACAAACCGTGTTTGATTTTAGAGTTTCAAACACATCTATCTATATAGCAGAAAACAGAGTAAAACCTAAAATTCAAAGTGTTACTGGAAACGAACGCTTGAACCTAGAAGAGTGAAAATTGGGCAGCCAAGTGGGCTTAGTGAACTGATCATTACCACCAAGTATCATCAAGATTTGGTGAAAAAATGTTTCCTGAGATTTCAGCAAACTAGTAGTTTTTGGAAGCTTGGCAACCCCTTTCAAACGAAAGTGTTTTTCGCCAGTCTCTGCATGGGGTACTTCAAGAGGAAACAAACCATAGAGATAGAACTTAGAACTACTTCATTTGGTCAAGTTACAAGGAGCTAGCAAAAACCGTGTTTGATTTAGAGTTTCAAACACATCTATCTATATAGCAGAAAACAGAGTGAAACCTAAAATTTCAAAGTGTTACTGGAAACGAACGCTTGAACCTAGAAGAGTGAAAATTGGGCAGCAAAGTGTGCTTAGTGAACTGATCATTACCACAAAGTTTCATCAAGATTTGGTGAAAAAATGTTTGCTGAGGTTTCAGGAAACTAGTAGTTTTTTGGAAGCTTGGCAACCCCTTTCAAACGAAAGTGTTTTTCGCCAGTCTCTGCATGGGGTACTTCAAGAGGAAACAAACCATAGAGAGAGAACTTAGAACTACTTCATTTGGTCAAGTTTCAAGGAGCTAGCACAAACCGTGTTTGATTTAGAATTCCAAACACAGCTATCTATGTAGGAGAAAACAGAGTGAAACCTAAAAATTCAAACTGTTACTGGAAATGAAGGCTTTAACCTAGAAGAGTGAAAATTGGGAAGCCAAGTGGGCTTAGTGAACTGATCATTACCACCAAGTATCATCAAGATTTGGTGGAAAAACGTTTGCTGAGATTTCAGCAAACTAGTAATTTTTAGGAAGCTTGGCAACCCCTTTCAAACGAAAGTGTTTTTCGCCAGTCTCTGCATGGGGTACTTCAAGAGCAAACAAACCATAGAGATAGAACTTAGAACTCCTTCATTTGGTCAAGTTTCAAGGAGCTAGCACAAACCGTGTTTGATTTAGAATTCCAAACACAGCTATCTATGTAGGAGAAAACGGAGTGAAACCTAAATATTCAAACTGTTACTGGAAACGAATGCTTTAACCTAGAAGAATAAAAATTGGGCAGCCAAGTGGGATTAGTGAAGTGATCATTACCACCAAGTATCATCAAGATTTGGTGAAAAAATGTTTGCTGAGATTTCAGCAAACTAGTAGTTTTTTGGAAGCTTGGCAACCCCTTTCCAACCAAAGTGTTTTTCGCCAGTCTCTGCATGGGGTATTGAAAGAGGAAACAAAGTATAGAGATAGAACTTAGAACTACTTCATTTGGTCAAGTTTCAAGAAGCTATCACAAACCGTGTTTGATTTTAGAGTTTCAAACACATCTATCTATATAGCAGAAAACAGAGTGAAACCTAAAATTCAAAGTGTTACTGGAAACGAACGCTTGAACCTAGAAGAGTGAAAATTGGGCAGCCAAGTGGGCTTAGTGAACTGATCATTACCACCAAGTATCATCAAGATTTGGTGAAAAAATGTTTCCTGAGATTTCAGCAAACTAGTAGTTTTTTGGAAGCTTGGCAACCCCTTCAAACGAAAGTGTTTTTCGCCAGTCTCTGCATGGGGTTCTTCAAGAGGAAACAAACCATAGAGATAGAACTTAGAACTACTTCATTTGGTCAAGTTTCAAGGAGCTAGCACAAACCGAGTTTGATTTAGAATTAAAAAACGCAGCTATCTATGTAGAAGAAAACAGAGTGAAACCTAAATATTCAAACTGTTACTGGAAACGAATGCTTCAACCTAGAAGAATAAAAATTGGGCATCCAAGTGGGATTAGTGAACTGATCATTACCACCAAGTATCATCAAGATTTGGTGAAAAAATGTTTGCTGAGATTTCAACAAACTAGTAGTTTTTTGGAAGCTTGGCAACCCCTTTCAAACGAAAGTGTTTTTCGCCCGTCTCTGCATGGGGTACTTCAAGAGGAAACAAACCATAGAGATAGAACTTAAAACTACTTCACTTGGTCAAGTTTCAAGGAGGAAGCACAAACCGTGTTTGATTTAGAGTTTCAAACACATCTATCTATATAGCAGAAAAAAAATTGAAACCTAACAATTTAAAGTGTTACTGGAAACGAACGCTTGAACCTAGAAGAGTGAAAATTGGGCAGCCAAGTGGGATTAGTGAACTGATCATTACAACCAAGTATCATCAAGATTTGGTGAAAAAATGTTTGCTGAGATTTCAGGAAACTAGTAGTTTTTTGGAAGCTTGGCAACCACTTTCAAACGAAAGTGTTTTTCGCCAGTTCTCTGCATGGGGTACTTCAAGAGAAAACAAACCATAGAGAGAGAACTTAGAACTACTTCATTTTGTCAAGTTTCAAGGAGCTTGCACAAACCGTGTTTGATTTAGAATTCCAAACACAGCTATCTATGTAGGAGAAAACAGAGTGAAACTTAAAATTCAAACTGTTACTAGTAACGAAACGCTTTAACCTAGAAGAGTGAAAATTGGGCAGCCATGTGGGCTTAGTGAACTGATCATTACCACCAAGTATCATCAAGATTTGGTGAAAAACGTCTGCTGAGATTTCAGCAAACTAGTAATTTTTTGGAAGCTTGGAAACCCCTTTCCAACGAAAGTGTTTTTCGCCAGTCTCTGCATGGGGTACTTCAAGAGGAAACAAACCACAGAGATAGAACTTAGAACTACTTCATTTTTTCAGGTTTCAAGTAGCTAGCACAAACCGTGTTTGATTTAGAGTTTCAAACACATCTATCTATGTAGGAGTAAACAGAGTGAAACCTAAAAATTCAAAGTGTTACTGGTAACGAATGCTTTAACCTAGATGAATAAAAATTGGGCAGCCAAGTGGGATCAGTGAACTGATCATTACCACCAAGTATCATCAAGATTTGGTGAAAATATGTTTGCTGAGATTTCAGTAAACTAGTAGTTTTTTGGAAGCTTGGCAACCCCTTTCAAACGAAAGAGTTTTTCGCCAGTCTCTGCATTTGGTACTTCAAGAGGAAACAAACCATAGAGATAGAACTTAGAACTACTTCATTTGGTCAAGTTTCAAGGAGCTAGCACAAACCGAGTTTGATTTAGAATTCCAAACACAGCTATCTATGTAAAAGAAAACAGAGTGAAACCTAAAAATTCAAACTGTTACTGGAAACGAATGTTTCAACCTAGAAGAATAAAAAATGGGCAGCGAAGTGGGATTAGTGAACTGATCATTACCACCAAGTATCATCAAGTTTTGTTGAAAAAATGTTTGCTGAGATTTCAGCAAACTAGTAGTTTTTTAGAAGCTTGGCAACCCCTTTCAAACGAAAGTGTTTTTCGCCAGTCTCTGCATGGGGTACTTCAAGAGGAAACAAACCACAGAGATAGAACTTAGAACTACTTCATTTTTTCAGGTTTCAAGTAGCTAGCACAAACCGTGTTTGATTTAGAGTTTCAAACACATCTGTCTATGTAGGAGTAAACAGAGTGAAACCTAAAATTCAAAGTGTTACTGGAAACGAACGCTTGAACCTAGAAGAGTGAAAATTGGGCAGCCAAGTGGGCTTAGTGAACTGATCATTACCACCAAGTATCATCAAGGTTTGGTGAAAAATGTTTGCTGAGATTCAGGAAACTAGTAGTTTTTTGGAAGCTTGGCAACCCCTTTCAAACGAAAGTGTTTTTCGCCAGTCTCTGCATGGGGTACTTCAAGAGGAAACAAACCATAGAGAGAGAACTTAGAACTACTTCATTTTGTCAAGTTTCAAGGAGCTAGCACAAACCGTGTTTAATTTAGAATTCCAAACAAAGCTATCTATGTAGGAGAAATCAGAGTGAAACCTAAAAATTCAAACTGTTACTGGAAATGAAGGCTTTAACCTAGAAGAGTGAAAATTGGGAAGCCAAGTGGGCTTAGTGAACTGATCATTACCACCAAGTATCATGAAGATTTGGTGGAAAAACGTTTGCTGAGATTTCAGCAAACTAGTAATTTTTTGGAAGCTTGACAACCCCTTTCAAACGAAAGTGTTTTTTGCCAGTCTCTTCATGGGGTACTTCAAGAGCAAACAAACCATAGAGATAGAACTTAGAACTCCTTCATTTGGTCAAGTTTCAAGGAGCTAGCACAAACCGTGTTTGATTTAGAATTCCAAACACAGCAATCTATGTAGGAGAAAAACGGAGTGAAACCTAAAAATTCAAACTGTTACTGGAAACGAATGCTTCAACCTAGAAGAATAAAAATTGGGCAGCCAAGTGGGATTAGTGAACTGATCATTACCACCAAGTATCATCAAGATTTGGTGAAAAAATGTTTGCTGAGATTTCAGCAAACTAGTAGTTTTTTGGAAGCTTGGCAACCCCTTTCCAACCAAAGTGTTTTTCGCCAGTCTCTGCATGGGGTACTGATAGAGGAAACAAACCATAGAGATAGAACTTAGAACTACATCATTTGGTCAAGTTTCAAGGAGCAATCACAAACCGTGTTTGATTTTAGAGTTTCAAACACATCTATCTATATAGCAGAAAACAGAGTGAAACCTAAAATTCAAAGTGTTACTGGAAACGAACGCTTGAACCTAGAAGAGTGAAAATTGGGTAGCCATGTGGGCTTAGTGAAATGATCATTACCACAAAGTATCATCAAGATTTGGTGAAAAAATGTTTCCTGAGATTTCAGTAAACTAGTAGTTATTTGGAAGCTTGGCAACCCCTTTCAAACGAAAGTGTTTTTCGCCAGTCTCTGCATGGGGTACTTCAAGAGGAAACAAACCATAGAGATAGAACTTAGAACTACTTCATTTGGTCAAGTTTCAAGGAGCTAGCACAAACCGTGTTTGATTTAGAGTTTCAAACACATCTATCTATATAGCAGAAAACAGAGTGAAACCTAAAAATTCAAAGTGTTACTGGAAACGAACGGTTGAACCTAGAAGAGTGAAAATTGGGCAGCCAAGTGGGCTTAGTGAAGTGATCATTACCACCAAGTATCATCAAGATTTGGTGAAAAAACGTTTGCTGAGATTTCAGCAAACTAGTAATTTTTTGGAAGCTTGGCAACCCCTTTCAAACGAAAGTGTTTTTTGCCAGTCTCTGCATGCTGTACTTCAAGAGGAAACAAACCATAGAGATAGAACTAAGAACTACTTCATTTGGTCAAGTTTCAAGGAGCTAGCACAAACCGTGTTTGATTTAGAATTCCAAACACAGCTATCTATGTAGGAGAAAACGGAGTGAAACCTAAAAATTCAAACTGTTACTGGAAACGAATGCTTCAACCTAGAAGAATAAAAATTGGGCAGCCAAGTGGGATGAGTGAACTGATCATTACCACCCAGTATCATCAAGATTTGTTGAAAAAATATTTGCTGAGATTTCAGCACACTAGTAGTTTTTTGGAAGCTTGGCAACCCCTTTCAAGCGAAAGTGTTTTTCGCCAGTCTCTGCATGGGGTACTGAAAGAGGAAACAAACCATAGAGATAGAACTTAGAACTACTTCATTTGGTCAAGATTCAAGGAGCTATCACAAACCGTGTTTGATTTTAGAGTTTCAAACACATCTATCTATATAGCAGAAAACAGAGTGAAACCTAAAATTCAAAGTGTTACTGGAAACGAACGCTTGAACCTAGAAGAGTGAAAATTGGGCAGCCAAGTGGGCTTAGTGAACTGATCATAACCACCAAGTATCATCAAGATTTGGTGAAAAAATGTTTGCTGAGATTCCAGAAAACTAGAAATTTTTTGGAAGCTTGTCAAACCCTTTCAAATGAAAGTGCTTTTCGACAGTCTCTGCATGGGGTACTTCAAGAGGAAACAAACCATAGAGATAGAACTTAGAACTACTTCATTTGGTCAACTTTCAAGGAGCTAGCACAAACCGTGTTTGATTTAGAGTTTCAAACACAGCTATCTATGTAGGAGTAAACAGAGTGAAACCTAAAAATTCAGACTGTTACTGGAAACGAATGCTTCAACCTAGAAGAATAAAAATTGGGCAGCCAAGTGGGATCAGTGAACTGATAATTACCACCAAGTATCATCAAGATTTGGTGAAAAAATGTTTGCTGAGATTTCAGCAAACTAGTAGTTTTTTGGAAGCTTGGCAACCCCTTTCAAACGAAAGTGTTTTTCGCCAGTCTCTGCATGGGGTACTTCAAGAGGAAACAAACCATAGAGATAGAACTTAGAACTACTTCATTTGTTCAAGTTTCAAGGAGCTAGCACAAACCGTGTTTGATTTAGAGTTTCAAACACATCTATCTATATAGCAGAAAACAGCTTGAAACCTAAAAACTCAAACTGTTACTGGAAACGAACTCTTGAACCTAGAAGAGTGAAAATTGGGCAGCCAAGTGGGATTAGTGAACTGATCATTACCACCAAGTATCATCAAGATTTGGTGAAAAAATGTTTGCTGAGATTTCAGAAAACTAGTAGAAATTGGAAGCTTGGCAACCCCTTTCAAATGAAAGTGCTTTTCGCCAGTCTCTGCATTGGGTACTTCAAGAGGAAACAAACCATAGAGATAGAACTTAGAACTACTTCATTTGGTCAAGTTTCAAGGAGCTAGCACACACCGTGTTTGATTTAGAATTCCAAACGCAGAAATCTATGTAGAAGAAAACAGAGTGAAACCTAAATATTCAAACTGTTACTGGAAACAAATGCTTCAACCTAGAAGAATAAGAATTGGGCAGCCATTTGGGATTTGTGAACTGATCATTACCACCAAGTATCATCAAGATTTGGTGAAAAAATGTTTGCTGAGATTTCAGCAAACTAGTAGTTTTTCTAAGCTTGGCAACCGCTTTCAAACAAAAGTGTTTTTCGCCAGTCTCTGCATGGGGTACATAAAGAGAAAACAAACCATAGAGATAGAACTTAGAACTACTTCATTTGGTCAAGTTTCAAGGACCTAGCACAAACCGTGTTTGATTTAGAATTCCAAACACAGCTATCTATGTAGGAGAAAACAGAGTGAAACCTAAAAATTCAAACTGTTACTGGAAACGAATGCTTCAACCTAGAATTATAAAAATTGGGCAGCCAATTGGGATTAGTGAACTGATCATTACCACCAAGTATCATCAAGATTTGGTGAAAAAATCTTTGCTGAGATTTCAGCAAACTAGTAGTTTTTCTAAGCTTGGCAACAGCTTTCAAACGAAAGTGTTTTTCGCCCTCTCTGCATGGGGTACTTAAAGAGAAAACAAACCATAGAGATAGAACTTAGAACTACTTCATTTGGTCAAGTTTCAAGGAGCTACCACAAATCGTGTTTGATTTAGAGTTTCAAACACATCTATCTCTATAGCAGAAAACAGAGTGAAACCTAAAATTCAAAGTGTTACTGGAAACGAACGCTTGAACCTAGAATAGTGAAAATTGGTCAGCCAAGTGGGATCAGTGAACTGATCATTACCACCAAGTATCATCAAGATTTGGTGAAAAAATGTTTGCTGAGATTTCAGAAAACTAGTAGTTTTTTGGAAGCTTGGCAACCCCTTTCAAATGAAAGTGCTTTTCGCCAGTCTCTGCATGGGGTACTTCAAGAGGAAACAAACCATAGAGATAGAACTTAGAACTACTTCATTTGTTCAAGTTTCAAGGAGCTAGCACAACCCGTGTTTGATTTAGAGTTTCAAACACATCTATCTATATAGCAGAAAACAGAGTGAAACCTAAAAATTCAAACTGTTACTGGAAACGAACGCTTGAACCTAGAAGAGTGAAAATTGGGCAGCCAAGTGGGATTAGTGAACTGATCATTACCACCAAGTATCATCAAGATATGCTGAAAAAATGTTTGCTGAGATATCAGAAAACTAGTAGAAATTGGAAGCTTGGCAACCCCTTTCAAACGAAAGTGCTTTTCGCCAGTCTCTGCATTGGGTACTTCAAGAGGAAACAAACCATAGAGATAGAACTTAGAACTACTTCATTTGGTCAAGTTTCAAGGAGCTAGCACACACCGTGTTTGATTTAGAATTCCAAACGCAGCTATCTATGTAGAAGAAAACAGAGTGAAACCTAAATATTCAAACTGTTACTGGAAACGAATGCTTCAACCTAGAAGAATAAGAATTGGGCAGCCATTTGGGATTTGTGAACTGATCATTACCACCAAGTATCATCAAGATTTGGTGAAAAAATGTTTGCTGAGATTTCAGCAAACTAGTAGTTTTTCTAAGCTTGGCAACCGCTTTCAAACAAAAGTGTTTTTCGCCAGTCTCTGCATGGGGTACATAAAGAGAAAACAAACCATAGAGATAGAACTTAGAACTACTTCATTTGGTCAAGTTTCAAGGAGCTAGCACAAACCGTGTTTGATTTAGAATTCCAAACACAGCTATCTATGTAGGAGAAAACATAGTGAAACCTAAAAATTCAAACTGTTACTGGAAACAAATGCTTCAACGTAGAAGAATAAAAATTGGGCACCCAAGTGGGATTAGTGAACTGATCATTACCACCAAGTATCATCAAGATTTGGTGAAAAAATGTTTGCTGAGATTTCAGAAAACTAGTAGTTTTTTGGAAGCTTGGCAACCCCTTTCAAATGAAAGTGCTTTTCGCCATTCTCTGCATGTGGTCCTTCAAGAGGAAACAAACCATAGATATAGAACTTAGAACTACTTCATTTTGTCAAGTTTCAAGGAGCTAGCACAAACCGTGTTTGATTTAGAGTTTCAAACATATCTATCTAAATAGCAGAAAACAGACTGAAACCTAAAAATTCAAAGTGTTACTGGAAACCAACGCTTGAACCTAGAAGATTGAAAATTGGGCAGCAAAGTGGGATTAGTGAACTGATCATTACCACCAAGTATCATCAAGATATGGTGAAAAAACGTTTGCTGAGATTTCAACAAACTAGTAGTTTTTTGGTAGCTTGGCAACCTCTTTCAAACGAATGTGTTTTTCGCCAGTCTCTGCATCGGGTACTTCAAGAGGAAACAAACGATAGAGATAGAACTTAGAACTACTTCATTTGGTAAAGTTTCAAGGACCTAGCACAAACCGTGTTTGATTTAGAATTCCAAACACAGCCATCTATGTAGGAGAAAACAGAGTGAAACCTAAAAATTCAAACTGTTACTGGAAACGAATGCTTCAACCTAGAAGAATAAAAATTGGGCAGCCAAGTGGGATTAGTGAACTGATCATTACCACCAAGTATCATCAAGATTTGGTGAAAAAATGTTTGCTGAGATTTCAGCAAACTAGTAGTTTTTTGGAAGCTTGGCAACCCCTTTCCAACCAAAGTGTTTTTCGCCAGTCTCTGCATGGGGTACTTCAAGAGGAAACAAACCATAGAGATAAAACTTAGAACTACTTCATTTGGTCAAGTTTCAAGGAGCTAGCACAAACCATGTTTGATTTAGAGTTAAAAACACATCTATCCATATAGCAGAAAACAGAGTGAAACCTAAAATTTCAAAGTGTTAGTGGAAACGAAAGCTTGAACCTAGAAGAGTGAAAATTGGGCAGCCAAGTGGGCTTAGTGAACTGATCAATACCACTAAGTATCATCAAGATTTGGTGAAAAAATGTTTGCTGACATTTCAGAAAACTAGAAGTTTCTTGGAAGCTTAGCAACCCCTTTCAAATGAAAGTGCTTTTCACCAGTCTCTGCATGGGGTACTTCAAGAGGAAACAAACCATAGAGATAGAACTTAGAACTACTTCATTTGGTCAAGTTTTATTCTGCTAGCACAAACCGTGTTTGATTTAGAATTCCAAACACAGCTATCTATGTAGGAGAAAACAGAGTGAAACCTAAAAATTCAAACTGTTACTGGAAACGAATGCTTCAACCTAGAAGAATAAAAATTGGGCAGCCAATTGGGATTAGTGAACTGATCATTACCACCAAGTATCATCAAGTTTTGGTGAAAAAATGTTTGCTGAGATTTCAGCAAACTAGTAGTTTTTTGGAAGCTTGGCAACCCCTTTCAAACTAAAGTTTTTTTTGCCAGTCTCTGCATGGGGTACTTCAAGAGGAAACAAACCAAAGATATAGAACTTAGAACTACTTCATTTGGTCAAGTTTCAAGGAGCTAGCACAAACCGTGTTTGATTTAGAATTCCAAACACAGCTATCTATGTAGGAGAAAACAGAATGAAACCTAAAAATTCAAAGTGTTACTGGAAACGAATCCTTTAACCTAGAAGAATAAAAATTGGGCAGCAGTGGGATTAGTGAACTGATCATTACCACCAAGTATCATCAAGAATTGGTGAAAAATGTTTGCTGTGATTTCTGCAAACTAGTAGTTTTTTGGAAACTTGGCAACTCCTTTCAAACGAAAGTGTTTTTCGCCAGTCTCTGCATGGGATACTTCAAGAGGAAACAAACCATAGAGATAGAACTTAGAACTACTTCATTTGGTCAAGTTTCATTCTGCTAGCACAAACCGTGTTTGATTTAGAGTTTCAAACACATCTATCTATATAGCAGAAATCAGAGTGAAACCTAAAAATTCAAAGTGTTACTGGAAACGAACGGTTGAACCTAGAAGAGTGAAAATTGGGCAGCCAAGTGGGCTTAGTGAACTGATCATTACCACCAAGTATCATCAAGATTTGGTGAAAAAATGTTTGCTGATATTTCAGAAAACTAGTAGTTTTTTGGAAGCTTGGCAACCCCTTTCAAATGAAAGTGCTTTTCGGCAGTCTCTGCATGGGGTCCTTCAAGAGGAAACAAACCATAGAGATAGAACTTAGAGCTACTTCATTTTGTCAAGTTTCATGGAGCTAGCACAAACCGTGTTTGATTTAGAATTCCAAACACAGCTATGTATGTAGGAGAAAACAGAGTGAAACCTAAAAATTCAAAGTGTTACTGGAAACGAAAGCTTGAACCTAGAAGAGTGAAAATTGGGCAGCCAAGTGGGCTTAGTGAACTGATAAATACCACCAAGTATCATCAAGATTTGGTGAAAAAATGTTTGCTGAGATTTCTGCAAACTAGTAGTTTTTTGGAAGCTTGGCAACCCCTTTCAAATGAAACTTTTTTTCGCCAGTCTCTGCATGGGGTACTTCAAGAGGAAACAAACCATAGAGATAGAACTTAGAACTACTTCATTTGGTCAAGTTTCATGGAGCTAGCACAAACCATGTTTAATTTAGAGTTTCAAACACATCTCTCTATATAGCAGAAAACAGAGTGAAACCTAAAAATTCAAAGTGTTAGTGAAAACGAACGCTTGAACCTAGAAGAGTGAAAATTGGGCAGCCAAGTGGGCTTAGTGAACTGATCAATACCACCAAGTATCATCAAGATTTGGTGAAAAAATGTTTGCTGAGATTTCATCAAACTAGTAGTTTTTTAGAAGCTTGGCAACCCCTTTCAAACGAAAGTGTTTTTCGCCAGTCTCTGCATGGGGTAGTTCAAGGGGAAACAAACCATAGAGATAGAACTTAGAACTACTTCATTAGGTCAAGTTTCAAGGAGCTAGCACAAACCGTGTTTGATTTAGAGTTTCAAACACATCTATCTATATAGCAGAAAACAGAGTGAAACCTAAAAATTCAAAGTGTTACTGGAATCGAACGGTTGAACCTAGAAGAGTGAAAATTGGAGAGCCAAGTGGGCTTAGTGAACTGATCATTACCACCAAGTATCATCAAGATTTGGTGAAAAAAGGTTTGCTGATATTTCAGAAAACTAGTAGTTTTTTGGAAGCTTGGCAAACCCTTTCAAATGAAAGTGCTTTTCGCCAGTCTCTGCATGGGGTCCTTCAAGAGGAAACAAACCATAGAGATCGAACTTAGAACTACTTCATTTTGTCAAGCTTCAAGGAGCTAGCACAAACCGTGTTTGATTTAGAGTTTCAAACACATCTATCTATATAGCAGAAAACAGAGTGAAACCTAAAAATTCAAAGTGTTACTGGAAACGAAGGCTTGAACCTAGAAGAGTGAAAATTGGGCAGCCAAGTGGGATTAGTGAACTGATAATTACCACAAAGTATCATCAAGATTTGGTGAAAAAATTTTTGCTGAGATTTCAGCAAACTAGTAGTTTTTTGGAAGCTTGGCAACCCCTTTCAAACGACAGTGTTTTTCGCCAGTCTCTGCATGGGGTACTTCAAGAGGAAACAAACCATAGAGATAGAACTTAGAACTACTTCATTTGGTCAAGTTTCAAGGAGCTAGCACAAACCGTGTTTGATTTAGAGTTTCAAACACATCTATTTATATAGCCGAAAACAGAGTGAAACCTAAAAATTCAAAGTGTTACTGGAAACGAATGCTTGAACCTAGAAGAGTGAAAATTGGGCAGCCAAGTGGGCTTAGTGAACTGATCAATACCACCAAGTATCATTAAGATTTGGTGAAAAAATGTTTGCTGAGATTTCAGAAAACTTGAAATTTGTTGGAAGCTTAGCAACCCCTTTCAAATGAAAGTGCTTTTCGCCAGTCTCTGCATGGGGTACTTCAAGAGGAAACAAACCATAGAGATAGAACTTTGAACTACTTCATTTGGTCAAGTTTCAAGGAGTTAGCACAAACCGTGCTTGATTTAGAGTTTCAAACATATCTATCTATATAGCAGAAAAAAAAGTGAAACCTAAAATTTCAAAGTGTTACTGGAAACGAACGTTTGAACCTAGAAGAGTGAAAATTGGGCAGCCAAGTGGGATTAGTGAACTGATCATTACCACCAAGTATCATCAAGATTTGGTGAAAAAATGTTTGCTGAGATTTCAGCAAACTAGTAGTTTTTTGGAAGCTTGGCAACCCCTTTCAAACGAAAGTGTTTTTCGCCAGTCTCTGCATGGGGTACTTCAAGAGGAAACAAACCATACAGATAGAACTTAGAACTACTTCATTTGGTCAAGTTTCAAGGAGCTAGCACAAACCGTGTTTGATTTAGAATTCCAAACACAGCTATCTATGTAGGAGAAAACAGAGTGAAACCTAAAAATTCAAACAGTTACTGGAAACGAATGCTTCAACCTAGAAGAATAAAAATTGGCAGCCAATTGGGATTAGTGAACTGATCATTACCACCAAGTATCATCAAGATTTGATGATAAAATATTTGCTGAGAATTCAGCAAATTAGTAGTTTTGTGGAAGCTTGGCAACCCCTTTCAAACGAAAGTGTTTTTCGCCAGTCTCTGCATGGGGTACTTCAAGAGGAAACAAACCAAAGAGATAGAACTTAGAACTACTTCATTTGGTCAAGTTTCAAGGAGCTAGCACAAACCGTGTTTGATTTAGAATTCCAAACACAGCTATCTATGTAGGAGAAAACAGAGTGAAACCTAAAAATTCAAAGTGTTACTGGAAACGAATCCTTTAACCTAGAAGAATAAAAATTGGGCAGCAGTGGGATTAGTGAACTGATCATTACCACCAAGTATCATCAAGATTTGGTGAAAAAATGTTTGCTGAGATTTCTGCAAACTAGTAGTTTTTTGGAAGCTTGGCAACCCCTTTCAAACGAAAGTGTATTTCGCCAGTTTCTGCATGGGGTACTTCAAGAGGAAACAAACCATAGAGATAGACCTTAGAACTACTTCATTTGGTCAAGTTTCATTCTGCTAGCACAAATCGTGTTTGATTTAGAATTCCAAACACAGCTATCTATGTAGGAGAAAACAGAGTGAAACCTAAAAATTCAAACTGTTACTGGAAACGAACGCTTCAACCTAGAAGAATAAAAATTGGGCAGCCCAGTGGGATTAGTGAACTGATCATTACCACCAAGTATCATCAAGATTTGGTGAAAAAATCTTTGCTGAGTTTTCAGCAAACAAGTAGTTTTTTGGAAGCTTGGCAACCCCTTTCAAATGAAAGTGCTTTTCGCCAGTCTCTGCATGAAGTCCTTCAAGAGGAAACAAACCATAGAGATAGAACTTAGAACTACTTCATTTTGTCAAGTTTCAAGGAGCTAGCACAAACCGTGTTTGATTTAGAATTCCAAACACAGCTATGTATGTAGGAGAAAACAGAGTGAAACCTAAAAATTCAAACTGTTACTGGAAATGAATGCTTTAACCTAGAAGAATGAAAATTGGGCAGTCAAGTGGGATTAGTGAACTGATCATTACCACCAAGTATCATCAAGATTTGGTGAAAAAATGTTTGCTGAGATTTCTGCAAACTAGTAGTTTTTTGGAAGCTTGGCAACCGCTTTCAAACGAAAGTGTTTTTCGCCAGTCTCTGCATGGGGTACTTAAAGAGAAAACAAACCATAGAGATAGAACTTAGAACTACTTCATTTGGTCAAGTTTCAAGGAGCTACCACAAATCGTGTTTGATTTAGAGTTTCAAACACATCTATCTCTATAGCAGAAAACAGAGTGAAACCTAAAATTCAAAGTGTTACTGGAAAGGAACGCTTGAACCTAGAATAGTGAAAATTGGTCAGCCAAGTGGGATCAGTGAACTGATCATTACCACCAAGTATCATCAAGATTTAGTGAATAAATGTTTGCTGAGATTTCAGCAAACTAGTAGTTTTTGAAGCTTGGCAACCCCTTTCAAATGAAAGTGCTTTTCGCCAGTCTCTGCATGGGGTCCTTCAAAAGGAAACAAACCATAGAGATAGAACTTAGAGCTACTTCATTTTGTCAAGTTTCAAGGAGCTAGCACAAACCGTGTTTGATTTAGAATTCCAAACACAGCTATGTATGTAGGAGAAAACAGAGTGAAACCTAAAAATTCAAACTGTTACTGGAAACGAATGCTTTAACCTAGAAGAATGAAAATTGGGCAGCCAAGTGGGATTAGTGAACTGATCATTACCACCAAGTATCATCAAGATTTGGTGAAAAAATGTTTGCTGAGATTTCAGCAAACTAGTAGTTTTTCTAAGCTTGGCAACCGCTTTCAAACAAAAGTGTTTTTCGCCAGTCTCTGCATGGGGTACATAAAGAGAAAACAAACCATAGAGATAGAACTTAGAACTACTTCATTTGGTCAAGTTTCAAGGACCTAGCACAAACCGTGTTTGATTTAGAATTCCAAACACAGCTATCTATGTAGGAGAAAACAGAGTGAAACTTAAAAATTCAAACTGTTACTGGAAACGAATGCTTCAACCTAGAATTATAAAAATTGGGCAGCCAATTGGGATTAGTGAACTGATCATTACCACAAAGTATCATCAAGATTTGGTGAAAAAATCTTTGCTGAGATTTCAGCAAACTAGTAGTTTTTCTAAGCTTGGCAACAGCTTTCAAACGAAAGTGTTTTTCGCCCTCTCTGCATGGGGTACTTAAAGAGAAAACAAACCATAGAGATAGAACTTAGAACTACTTCATTTGGTCAAGTTTCAAGGAGCTAGCACAAACCGT
Organism: Callospermophilus lateralis; assembly: GCF_048772815.1. NCBI lineage: Eukaryota > Metazoa > Chordata > Mammalia > Rodentia > Sciuridae > Callospermophilus > Callospermophilus lateralis. Next base: position 37,427 of record NW_027516733.1, read on the forward strand.
GTTTGATTTAGAGTTTCAAACACATCTATCTATATAGCAGAAAACAGAGTGAAACCTAAAAATTCAAAGTGTTACTGGAATCGAACGGTTGAACCTAGAAGAGTGAAAATTGGAGAGCCAAGTGGGCTTAGTGAACTGATCATTACCACCAAGTATCATCAAGATTTGGTGAAAAAATGTTTGCTGATATTTCAGAAAACTAGTAGTTTTTTGGAAGCTTGGCAACCCCTTTCAAATGAAAGTGTTTTTCGCCAGTCTCTGCATGGGGTACTTCAAGAGGAAACAAACCAAAGAGATAGAACTTAGAACTACTTCATTTGGTCAAGTTTCAAGGAGCTAGCACAAACCGTGTTTGATTTAGAATTCCAAACACAGCTATCTATGTAGGAGAAAACAGAGTGAAACCTAAAAATTCAAACTGTTACTGGAAAAGAATGCTTCTACTTAGAAGAATAAAAATTGGGCAGCCAATTGGGATTAGTGAACTGATCATTACCACCAAGTATCATCAAGATTTGGTGAAAAAATGTTTGCTGAGATTTCAGCAAACTAGTAGTTTTTTGGAAGCTTGGCAACCCCTTTCAAACGAAAGTGTTTTTCGCCAGTCTCTGCATGGGGTACTTCAAGAGGAAACAAACCAAAGAGATAGAACTTAGAACTACTTCATTTGGTCAAGTTTCAAGGAGCTAGCACAAACCGTGTTTGATTTAGAATTCCAAACACAGCTATCTATGTAGGAGAAAACAGAGTGAAACCTAAAAATTCAAAGTGTTACTGGAAACGAATCCTTTAAACTAGAAGAATAAAAATTGGGCCGCAGTTGGATTAGTGAACTGATCATTACCACCAAGTATCATCAAGATTTGGTGAAAAAATGTTTGCTGAGATTTCTGCAAACTAGTAGTTTTTTGGAAGCTTGGCAACCCCTTTCAAACGAAAGTGTTTTTCACCAGTCTCTGCATGGGGTACTTCAAGAGGAAACAAACCATAGAGATAAAACTTAGTACTACTTCATTTGGTCAAGTTTCATTCTGCTAGCACAAACCGTGTTTGATTTAGAATTCCAAACACAGCTATCTATGTAGGAGAAAACAGAGTGAAATCTAAAAATTCAAACAGTTCCTGGAAACGAATGCTTCAACCTAGAAGAATAAAAATTGGGCAGCCAATTGGGATTAGTGAACTGATCATTACCACCAAGTATCATCAAGATTTGGTGAAAAAATGTTTGCTGAGATTTCAGCAAACTACTAGTTTTTTGGAAGCTTGGCAACCCCTTTCAAACGAAAGTGTTTTTCGCCAGTCTCTGCATGGGGTACTTCAAGAGGAAACAAACCAAAGAGATAGAACTTAGAACTACTTCATTTGGTCAAGTTTCAAGGAGCTAGCACATACCGTGTTTGATTTAGAATTCCAAACACAGCTATCTATGTAGGAGAAAACAGAGTGAAACCTAAAAATTCAAAGTGTTACTGGAAACGAATCCTTTAACCTAGAAGAATAAAAATTGGGCCGCAGTTGGATTAGTGAACTGATCATTACCACCAAGTATCATCAAGATTTGGTGAAAAAATGTTTGCTGAGATTTCTGCAAACTAGTAGTTTTTTGGAAGCTTGGCAACCCCTTTCAAACGAAAGTGTTTTTCACCAGTCTCTGCATGGGGTACTTCAAGAGGAAACAAATCGTAGAGATAGAACTTAGAACTACTTCATTTGGTCAAGTTTCATTCTGCTAGCACAAACCGTGTTTGATTTAGAATTCCAAACACAGCTATCTATGTAGGAGAAAACAGAGTGAAATCTAAAAATTCAAACAGTTACTGGAAACGAATGCTTCAACCTAGAAGAATAAAAATTGGGCAGCCAATTGAAATTAGTGAACTGATCATTACCACCAAGTATCATCAAGTTTTGGTGAAAAAATGTTTGCTGAGATTTCAGCAAACTAGTAGTTTTTTGGAAGCTTGGCAACCCCTTTCAAACGAAAGTGTTTTTCGCCAGTCTCTGCATGGGGTACTTCAAGAGGAAACAAACCAAAGAGATAGAACTTAGAACTACTTCATTTGGTCAAGTTTCAAGGAGCTAGCACAAACCGTGTTTGATTTAGAATTCCAAACACAGCTATCTATGTAGGAGAAAACAGAGTGAAACCTAAACATTCAAACTGTTACTGGAAAAGAATGCTTCTACTTAGAAGAATAAAAATTGGGCAGCCAATTGGGATTAGTGAACTGATCATTACCACCAAGTATCATCAAGATTTGGTGAAAAAATGTTTGCTGAGATTTCAGCAAACTAGTAGTTTTTTGGAAGCTTGGCAACCCCTTTCAAACGAAAGTGTTTTTCGCCAGTCTCTGCATGGGGTACTTCAAGAGGAAACAAACCAAAGAGATAGAACTTAGAACTACTTCATTTGGTCAAGTTTCAAGGAGCTAGCACAAACCGTGTTTGATTTAGAATTCCAAACACAGCTATCTATGTAGGAGAAAACAGAGTGAAACCTAAAAATTCAAAGTGTTACTGGAAACGAATCCTTTAAACTAGAAGAAAAAAATTGGGCCGCAGTTGGATTAGTGAACTGATCATTACCACCAAGTATCATCAAGATTTGGTGAAAAAATGTTTGCTGAGATTTCTGCAAACTAGTAGTTTTTTGGAAGCTTGGCAACCCCTTTCAAACGAAAGTGTTTTTCACCAGTCTCTGCATGGGGTACTTCAAGAGGAAACAAACCGTAGAGATAAAACTTAGTACTACTTCATTTGGTCAAGTTTCATTCTGCTAGCACAAACCGTGTTTGATTTAGAATTCCAAACACAGCTATCTATGTAGGAGAAAACAGAGTGAAACCTAAAAATTCAAAGTGTTAGTGGAAACGAAAGCTTGAACTAGAAGAGTGAAAATTGGGCAGCCAAGTGGGCTTATTGAACTGATCATTACCACCAAGTATCATCAAGATTTGGTGAAAAAATGTTTGCTGATATTTCAGCAAACTAGTAGTTTTTTGGAAGCTTGGCAACCCCTTTCAAATGAAAGTGCTTTTCGCCAGTCTCTGCATGGGGTACTTCAAGAGGAAGCAAACCATAGAGATAGAACTTAGAACTACTTCATTTTGTCAAGTTTCAAGGAGCTAGCAAAAACCGTGTTTGATTTAGAGTTTCAAACACATCTATGTATATAGCAGAGAAAAAAGTGAAACCTAAAAATTCAAAGTGTTACAGGAAACGAACGATTGAACCTAGAAGAGTGAAAATTGGGCAGCCAAGTGGGATTAGTGAACTGATCATTACCACCAAGTATCATCAAGATTTGGTGAAAAAATATTTGCTGAGATTTCAGCAAACTAGTAGTTTTTTGGAACCTTGGCAACCCCTTTCAAACGAAAGTGTTTTTCGCCAGTCTCTGCATGGGGTACTTCAAGAGGAAAAAAACCATAGAGATAGAACTTAGAACTACTTCATTTGGCCAAGTTTCAAGGAGCTAGCACAAACCGTGTTTGATTTAGAATTCCAAACACAGCTATCTATGTAGGAGAAAACAGAGTGAAACCTAAAATTTCAAACTGTTACTGGAAACGAATGCTTCAACCTAGAAGAATAAAAATTGGGCAGCCAAGTGGGCTTAGTGAACTGATCATTACCACCAAGTATCATCAAGATTTGGTGAAAAAATATTTGCTGAGATTTCAGCAAACTAGTAATTTTTTGGAAGCTTGGCAACCCCTTTCAAAGGAAAGAGTTTTTCGCCAGTCTCTGCATGGGGTACTTCAAGAGGAAACAAACCATAGAGAGAGAACTTAGAACTACTTCATTTGGTCAAGTTTCAAGGAGCTAGCACAAACCGTGTTTGATTTAGAGTTTCAAACACATCTATCTATATAGCAGAAAACAGAGTGAAACCTAAAAATTCAAAGTGTTAGTGGAAACGAAAGCTTGAACCTAGAAGTGTGAAAATTGGGCAGCCAAGTGGGCTTAGTGAACTGATCAATACCACCAAGTATCATCAAGATTTGGTGAAAAAATGTTTGGTGAGATTTCGGAAAACTAGATGTTTTTTGGAAGCTTGGCAACCCCTTTCAAATGAAAGTGCTTTTCGCCAGTCTCTGCATGGGGTACTTCAAGAGGAAACAAACCATAGATATAGAACTTAGAACTACTTCATTTGGTCAAGTTTAAAGCTGCTAGCACAAACCGTGTTTGATTTAGAATTCCAAACACAGCTATCTATGTAGGAGAAAACAGAGTGAAACCTAAAATTTCAAACTGTTACTGGAAACGAACGCTTCAACGTAGAAGAATAAAAATTGGTCAGCCAAGTTTGATTAGTGAACTGATCATTACTACCATGTATCATCAAGATTTGGTGAAAAAATGTTTGCTGAGATTTCAGCAAACTAGTAGTTTTTTAGAAGCTTCGCAACCCCTTTCAAACGAAAGTGTTTTTCGCCAGTTTCTGCATGGGGTACTTCAAGAGGAAACAAACCATAGAGATAGAACTTAGAACTACTTCATTAGGTCAAGTTTCAAGGAGCTAGCACAAACTGTGTTTGATTTAGAGTTTCAAACACAGCTATCTATGTAGGAGAAAACAGAGTGAAACCTAAAAATTCAAAGTGTTACTGGAAACGAATCCTTTAACCTAGAAGAATAAAAATTGGGCCGCAGTTGGATTAGTGAACTGATCATTACCACCAAGTATCATCAAGATTTGGTGAAAAAATGTTTGCTGAGATTTCTGCAAACTAGTAGTTTTTTGGAAGCTTGGCAACCCCTTTCAAACGAAAGTGTTTTTCACCAGTCTCTGCATGGGGTACTTCAAGAGGAAACAAATCGTAGAGATAGAACTTAGAACTACTTCATTTGGTCAAGTTTCATTCTGCTAGCACAAACCGTGTTTGATTTAGAATTCCAAACACAGCTATCTATGTAGGAGAAAACAGAGTGAAATCTAAAAATTCAAACAGTTACTGGAAACGAATGCTTCAACCTAGAAGAATAAAAATTGGGCAGCCAATTGAAATTAGTGAACTGATCATTACCACCAAGTATCATCAAGTTTTGGTGAAAAAATGTTTGCTGAGATTTCAGCAAACTAGTAGTTTTTTGGAAGCTTGGCAACCCCTTTCAAACGAAAGTGTTTTTCGCCAGTCTCTGCATGGGGTACTTCAAGAGGAAACAAACCAAAGAGATAGAACTTAGAACTACTTCATTTGGTCAAGTTTCAAGGAGCTAGCACAAACCGTGTTTGATTTAGAATTCCAAACACAGCTATCTATGTAGGAGAAAACAGAGTGAAACCTAAAAATTCAAACTGTTACTGGAAAAGAATGCTTCTACTTAGAAGAATAAAAATTGGGCAGCCAATTGGGATTAGTGAACTGATCATTACCACCAAGTATCATCAAGATTTGGTGAAAAAATGTTTGCTGAGATTTCAGCAAACTAGTAGTTTTTTGGAAGCTTGGCAACCCCTTTCAAACGAAAGTGTTTTTCGCCAGTCTCTGCATGGGGTACTTCAAGAGGAAACAAACCAAAGAGATAGAACTTAGAACTACTTCATTTGGTCAAGTTTCAAGGAGCTAGCACAAACCGTGTTTGATTTAGAATTCCAAACACAGCTATCTATGTAGGAGAAAACAGAGTGAAACCTAAAAATTCAAAGTGTTACTGGAAACGAATCCTTTAAACTAGAAGAATAAAAATTGGGCCGCAGTTGGATTAGTGATCTGATCATTACCACCAAGTATCATCAAGATTTGGTGAAAAAATGTTTGCTGAGATTTCTGCAAACTAGTAGTTTTTTGGAAGCTTGGCAACCCCTTTCAAACGAAAGTGTTTTTCACCAGTCTCTGCATGGGGTACTTCAAGAGGAAACAAACCGTAGAGATAAAACTTAGTACTACTTCATTTGGTCAAGTTTCATTCTGCTAGCACAAACCGTGTTTGATTTAGAATTCCAAACACAGCTATCTATGTAGGAGAAAACAGAGTGAAACCTAAAAATTCAAAGTGTTAGTGGAAACGAAAGCTTGAACCTAGAAGAGTGAAAATTGGGCAGCCAAGTGGGCTTAGTGAAATGATCATTACCACCAAGTATCATCAAGATTTGGTGAAAAAATGTTTGCTGAGATTTCAGAAAACTTGAAGTTTTTTGGAAGCTTCGCAACCCCTTTCAAATGAAAGTGTTTTTTCCAGTCTCTGCATGGGGTACTTCAAGAGGAAACAAACCATAGAGATAGAACTTAGAACTACTTCATTTTGTCAAGTTTCAAGGAGCTAGCACAAACCGTGTTTGATTTAGAGTTTCAAACACATCTATCTATATAGCAGAAAAAAAAGTGAAACCTAAAAATTCAAAGTGTTACTGGAAACGAACGCTTGAACCTAGAAGAGTGAAAATTGGGCAGTCAAGTGGGATTAGTGAACTGATCATTACCACCAAGTATCATCAAGATTTGCTGAAAAAATTATTTGCTGAGATTTCAGCAAACTAGTAGTTTTTTGGAAGCTTGGCAACCCCTTTCAAACGAAAGTGTTTTTAGCCAGTCTCTGCATGGGGAACTTCAAGAGGAAAAAAACCATAGAGATAGAACTTAGAACTACTTCATTTGGCCAAGTTTCAAGGAGCTAGCACAAACCGTGTTTGATTTAGAATTCCAAACACAGCTATCTATGTAGGAGAAAACAGAGTGAAACCTAAAAATTCAAACTGTTACTGGAAACGAATCCTTTAACCTAGAAGAATAAAAATTGGGCAGCCAAGTGGGCTTAGTGAACTGATCATTACCACCAAGTATCATCAAGATTTGGTGAAAAAATGTTTGCTGAGATTTCTGCAAACTAGTAGTTTTTTGGAAGCTTGGCAACCCCTTTCAAACGAAAGTGTTTTTCGCCAGTCTCTGCATGGGGTACTTCAAGAGGAAACAAACCATAGAGATAGAACTTAGAACTACTTCATTTGGTCAAGTTTCAAGGATCTAGCACAAACCGTGTTTGATTTAGAGTTTCAAACACATCTCTCTATATAGCAGAAAACAGAGTGAAACCTAAAAATTCAAAGTGTTAGTGGAAACGAAAGCTTGAACCTAGAAGAGTGAAAATTGGGCAGCCAAGTGGGCTTAGTGAACTTATGAATACCACCAAGTATCATCAAGATTTGGTGAAAAAATGTTTGGTGAGATTTCGGAAAACTAGATGTTTTTTGGAAGCTTGGCAACCCCTTTCAAATGAAAGTGCTTTTCGCCAGTCTCTGCATGGGGTACTTCAAGAGGAAACAAACCATAGATATAGAACTTAGAACTACTTCATTTGGTCAAGTTTAAAGCTGCTAGCACAAACCGTGTTTGATTTAGAATTCCAAACACAGCTATCTATGTAGGAGAAAACAGAGTGAAACCTAAAATTTCAAACTGTTACTGGAAACGAACGCTTCAACCTAGAAGAATAAAAATTGGTCAGCCAAGTTTGATTAGTGAACTGATCATTACTACCATGTATCATCAAGATTTGGTGAAAAAATGTTTGCTGAGATTTCAGCAAACTAGTAGTTTTTTGGAAGCTTCGCAACCCCTTTCAAACGAAAGTGTTTTTCGCCAGTCTCTGCATGGGGTCCTTCAAGAGGAAACAAACCATAGAGATAGAACTTAGAACTACTTCATTTTGTCAAGTTTCAAGGAACTAGCACAAACCGTGTTTGATTTACAGTTTCAAACACATCTATCTATATAGCAGAAAACAGAGTGAAACCTAAAAATTCAAAGTGTTACTGGAAACGAATGCTTCAACCTAGAAGAGTGAAAATTGCGCAGCCAAGTGGGAATAGTGAACTGATCATTACCACCAAGTATCATCAATATTTGGTGAAAAAATGTTTGCTGAGATTTCAGCGAACTAGTAGTTTTTTGGAAGCTTGGCAACCCCTTTCAAACGAAAGTGTTTTTCGCCTACTCTGCATGGGGTACTTCAAGAGGAAACAAACCATAGAGATAGAACTTAGAACTACTTCATTTGGTCAAGTTTCAAGGAGCTAGCACAAACCGTGTTTGATTTAGAATTCCAAACACAGCTATGTATGTAGGAGAAAACAGAGTGAAACCTAAAAATTCAAACTGTTACTGGAAACGAATGCTTTAACCAAGAAGAATGAAAATTGGGCAGCCAAGTGGGATTAGTGAACTGATCATTACCACCATGTATCATCAATATTTGGTGAAAAAATGTTTGCTGAGATTTCTGCAAACTAGTAGTTTTTTTGGAAGCTTGGCAACCCCTTTCAAACGAAAGTGTTTTTCGCCAGTCTCTGCATGGGGTACTTCAAGAGGAAACAAACCATAGAGATAGAACTTAGAACTACTTCATTTGGTCAAGTTTCAAGGAGCTAGCAATACCGTGTTTGATTTAGAATTAAAACACAGCTATGTATGTAGGAGAAAACAGAGTGAAACCTAAAAATTCAAACTGTTACTGGAAACGAATCCTTTAACCTAGAAGAATAAAAATTGGGCAGCCAAGTGGGCTTATTGAACTGATCATTACCACCAAGTATCAACAAGATTTGGTGAAAAAATGTTTGCTGATATTTCAGCAAACTAGTAGTTTTTTGGAAGCTTGGCAACCCCTTTCAAATGAAAGTGCTTTTCGCCAGTCTCTGCATGGGGTACTTCAAGAGGAAGCAAACCATAGAGATAGAACTTAGAACTACTTCATTTTGTCAAGTTTCAAGGAGCTAGCAAAAACCGTGTTTGATTTAGAGTTTCAAACACATGTATGTATATAGCAGAGAAAAAAGTGAAACCTAAAAATTCAAAGTGTTACAGGAAACGAACGATTGAACCTAGAAGAGTGAAAATTGGGCAGCCAAGTGGGATTAGTGAACTGATCATTACCACCAAGTATCATCAAGATTTGGTGAAAAAATATTTGCTGAGATTTCAGCAAACTAGTAGTTTTTTGGAACCTTGGCAACCCCTTTCAAACGAAAGTGTTTTTCGCCAGTCTCTGCATGGGGTACTTCAAGAGGAAAAAAACCATAGAGATAGAACTTAGAACTACTTCATTTGGCCAAGTTTCAAGGAGCTAGCACAAACCGTGTTTGATTTAGAATTCCAAACACAGCTATCTATGTAGGAGAAAACAGAGTGAAACCTAAAATTTCAAACTGTTACTGGAAACGAATGCTTCAACCTAGAAGAATAAAAATTGGGCAGCCAAGTGGGCTTAGTGAACTGATCATTACCACCAAGTATCATCAAGATTTGGTGAAAAAATATTTGCTGAGATTTCAGCAAACTAGTAATTTTTTGGAAGCTTGGCAACCCCTTTCAAAGGAAAGAGTTTTTCGCCAGTCTCTGCATGGGGTACTTCAAGAGGAAACAAACCATAGAGAGAGAACTTAGAACTACTTCATTTGGTCAAGTTTCAAGGAGCTAGCACAAACCGTGTTTGATTTAGAGTTTCAAACACATCTATCTATATAGCAGAAAACAGAGTGAAACCTAAAAATTCAAAGTGTTAGTGGAAACGAAAGCTTGAACCTAGAAGAGTGAAAATTGGGCAGCCAAGTGGGCTTAGTGAACTGATCAATACCACCAAGTATCATCAAGATTTGGTGAAAAAATGTTTGGTGAGATTTCGGAAAACTAGATGTTTTTTGGAAGCTTGGCAACCCCTTTCAAATGAAAGTGCTTTTCGCCAGTCTCTGCATGGGGTACTTCAAGAGGAAACAAACCATAGATATAGAACTTAGAACTACTTCATTTGGTCAAGTTTAAAGCTGCTAGCACAAACCGTGTTTGATTTAGAATTCCAAACACAGCTATCTATGTAGGAGAAAACAGAGTGAAACCTAAAATTTCAAACTGTTACTGGAAACGAACGCTTCAACCTAGAAGAATAAAAATTGGTCAGCCAAGTTTGATTAGTGAACTGATCATTACTACCATGTATCATCAAGATTTGGTGAAAAAATGTTTGCTGAGATTTCAGCAAACTAGTAGTTTTTTAGAAGCTTCGCAACCCCTTTCAAACGAAAGTGTTTTTCGCCAGTCTCTGCATGGGGTACTTCAAGAGGAAACAAACCATAGAGATAGAACTTAGAACTACTTCATTAGGTCAAGTTTCAAGGAGCTAGCACAAACTGTGTTTGATTTAGAGTTTCAAAAACATCTATCTATATAGCAGAAAACAGAGTGAAACCTAAAAATTCAAAGTGTTACTGGAAACGAACGCTTGAACATAGAAGAGTGAAAATTGCTCAGCCAAGTGGGCTTAGTGAACTGATCATTACCACCAAGTATCATCAAGATTTGGTGAAAAAATGTTTGGTGAGATTTCAGAAAACTAGTAGTTTTTTGGAAACTTGGCAACCCCTTTAAATGAAAGTGCTTGTCGCCAGTCTCTGCATGGGGTCCTTCAAGAGGAAACAAACCATAGAGATAGAACTTAGAACTACTTCATTTTGTCAAGTTTCAAGGAGCTAGCACAAACCGTGTTTGATTTAGAGTTTCAAACACATCTATCTATATAGCAGAAAACAGAGTGAAACCTAAAAATTCAAAGTGTTACTGGAAACGAATGCTTCAACCTAGAAGAGTGAAAATTGGGCAGCCAAGTGGGAATAGTGAACTGATCATTACCACCAAGTATCATCAATATTTGGTGAAAAAATGTTTGCTGAGATTTCAGCGAACTAGTAGTTTTTTGGAAGCTTGGCAACCCCTTTCAAACGAAAGTGTTTTTCGCCTTCTCTGCATGGGGTACTTCAAGAGGAAACAAACCATAGAGATAGAACTTAGAACTACTTCATTTGGTCAAGTTTCAAGGAGCTAGCACAAACCGTGTTTGATTTAGAATTCCAAACACAGCTATGTATGTAGGAGAAAACAGAGTGAAACCTAAAAATTCAAACTGTTACTGGAAACGAATGCTTTAACCAAGAAGAATGAAAATTGGGCAGCCAAGTGGGATTAGTGAACTGATCATTACCACCATGTATCATCAATATTTGGTGAAAAAATGTTTGCTGAGATTTCTGCAAACTAGTAGTTTTTTTGGAAGCTTGGCAACCCCTTTCAAACGAAAGTGTTTTTCGCCAGTCTCTGCATGGGGTACATCAAGAGGAAACAAACCATAGAGATAGAACTTAGAACTACTTCATTTGGTCAAGTTTCAAGGAGCTAGCACAAACCGTGTTTGATTTAGAGTTTCAAACCCATCTATCTATATAGCAGAAAACAGAGTGAAACCTAAAAATTCAAACTGTTAGTGGAAACGAAAGCTTGAACCTAGAAGAGTGAAAATTGGGCAGCCAAGTGGGCTTAGTGAACATATCAATACCACCAAGTATCATCAAGATTTGGTGAAAAAATGTTTGGTGAGATTTCAGAAAATTAGAAGTTTTGGAAGCTTGGCAACCCTTTTCAAACGAAAGTGTTTTTCGCCTGTCTCTGCATGGGGTACTTCGAGAGGAAACAAACCATAGAGATAGAACTTAGAACTACTTCATTTGATCAGGTTTCAAGGAGCTAGCAATACCGTGTTTGATTTAGAATTAAAACACAGCTATCTATGTAGGAGAAAACAGAGTGAAACCTAAAAATTCAAAGTGTTGCTGGAAACAAATCCTTTAACCTAGACGAATAAAAATTGGGCAGCAGTGGGATTAGTGAACTGATCATTACCACCAAGTATCATCAAGATTTGGTGAAAAAATGTTTGCTGAGATTTCAGCAAACTAGTAGTTTTTTGGAAGCTTGGCAACCCCTTTCAAACGAAAGTGTTTGTCGCCAGTCTCTGCATGGGGTACTTCAAGAGGAAACAAACCATAGAGATAGAACTTAGAACTACTTCATTTGGTCAAGTGTCAAGGAGCTAGCACAAACCGTGTTTGATTTAGAGTTTCAAACACATCTATCTATATAGCAGAAAACAGAGTGAAACCTAAAAATTCAAAGTGTTAGTGGAAACGAACGCTTGAACCTAGAAGAGTGAAAATTTGGCAGCCAAGTGGGCTTAGTGAACTGATCATTACCACCAAGTATCATCAAGATTTGGTGAAAAAATATTTGCTGAGATTTCAGCAAACTAGTAATTTTTTGGAAGCTTGGCAACCCCTTTCAAAGGAAAGAGTTTTTCGCCAGTCTCTGCATGGGGTACTTCAAGAGGAAAAAAACCATAGAGATAGAACTTAGAACTACTTCATTTGGTCAAGTTTCAAGGAGCTAGCACAAACCGTGTTTGATTTAGAGTTTCAAACACATCTATCATTATAGCAGAAAAAAAAGCGAAACCTAAAAATTCAAAGTGTTACTGGAAACGAACGCTTGAACCTAGAAGAGCAAAAATTGGGCAGACAAGTGAGATTAGTGAACTGATCATTACCACCAAGTATCATCAAGATTTGGTGAAAAAATGTTTGCTGAGATTTCAGCAAACTAGTAGTTTTTGGAAGCTTGGCAACCCCTTTCAAACGAAAGTGTTTTTCGCCAGTCTCTGTATGGGGTACTTCAAGAGGAAACAAACCATAGAGATAGAACTTAGAACTACTTCATTTGGCCAAGTTTCAAGGAGCTAGCACAAACCGTGTTTGATTTAGAATTCCAAACACAGCTATCCATGTAGGAGAAAACAGAGTGAAACCTAAAAATTCAAACTGTTACTGGAAACGAATGCTTCAAACTAGAAGAATAAAAATTGGGCAGCCAAGTGGGATTAGTGTACTGATCATTACCACCAAGTATCATCAAATTTGGTGAAAAAATGTTTGCTGAGATTTCAGCAAACTAGTAGTTTTTTGGAAGCTGGGCAACCCCTTTCAAATGAAAGTGTTTTTTGCCAGTCTCTGCATGGGTACTTCAAGAGGAAACAAACCATAGAGATAGAACTTAGAACTACTTCATTTGGTCAAGTTTCAAGGAGCTAGCACAAACCATGTTTGATTTAGAATTCCAAACACAAATATCTATGTAGGAGAAAACAGAGTGAAACCTAAAAATTCAAAGTGTTACTGGAACCGAATCCTTTAACCTAGACGAATAAAAATTGGGCAGCAGTGGGATTAGTGAACTGATCATTACCACCAAGTATCATCAAGATTTGGTGAAAAAATGTTTGCTGAGATTTAAGCAAACTAGTAGTTTTTTGGAAGCTTGGCAACCCCTTTCAAACGAAAGTGTTTTTCGCCAGTCTCTGCATGGGGTACTTCAAGAGGAAACAAACCATAGAGATAGAACTTAGAACTACTTCATTTGGTCAAGTTTCAAGGAGCTAGCACAAACCGTGTTTGATTTAGAGTTTCAAACACATCTATCTATATAGCAGAAAACAGAGTGAAACCTAAAAATTCAAAGTGTTAGTGGAAACGAACCCTTGAACCTAGAAGAGTGAAAATTTGGCAGCCAAGTGGGCTTAGTGAACTGATCATTACCACCAAGTATCATCAAGATTTGGTGAAAAAATGTTTGCTGAGATTTCAGAAAACTTGAAGTTTTTTGGAAGCTTCGCAACCACTTTCAAATGAAAGTGCTTTTTGCCAGTCTCTACATGGGGTAATTCAAGAGGAAACAAACCATAAAGATAGAACTTAGAACTACTTCATTTTGTCAAGTTTGAAGGAGCTAGCACAAACCGTGTTTGATTTAGAATTCCAAACACAGCTATCTATGTAGGAGAAAACAGAGTGAAACCTAAAAATTCAAACTGTTACTGGAAACGACTGCTTGAGCCTAGAAGAGTGAAAATTGGGCAGCGAAGTGGGCTTAGTGAACTTATCATTACCACCAAGTATCATCAAGATTTGGTGAAAAAATGTTTGCTGAGATTTCATCAAACTAGTAGTTTTTTGGAAGCTTGGCATCCCCTTTCAAACGAAAGTGTTTTTCTCCAGTCTCTGCATGGGGTACTTCAAGAGGAAACAAACCATAGAGATAGAAGTTAGAACTAATTCATTTGGTCAAGTTTCAAGGAGCTAGCACAAACCGTGTTTGATTTAGAATTCCAAAAACAGCTATCTATGTAGGAGAAAACAGAGTGAAACCTAAAAATTCAAACTGTTACTGGAAACGAACGCTTTAACCTAGAAGAGTGAAAATTGGGCAGCCAAGTGGGCTTAGTGAACTGATCATTACCACCAAGTATCATAAAGATTTGGTGAAAAAACGTTTGCTGAGATATCAGCAAACTAGTAATTTTTTGGAAGCTTGGCAACTCCTTTCAAACGAAAGTGTTTTTTACCAGTCTTTGCATGGGGTACTTCAAGAGGAAACAAACCATAGAGATAGAACTTAGAACTACTTCATTTGGTCAAGTTTCAAGGAGCTAGCACAAACCGTGTTTGATTTAGAATTCCAAACACAGCTATCTATGTAGGAGAAAACAGAGTGAAACCTAAAAATTCAAAGTGTTACTGGAAACGAATCCTTTAACCTAGACGAATAAAAATTGGGCAGCAGTGGGATTAGTTAACTGATCATTACCACCAATAATCATCAAGATTTGGTGAAAAAATGTTTGCTGAGATTTCAGCAAACTAGTAGTTTTTTGGAAGCTTGGCAACCCCTTTCAAACGAAAGTGTTTGTCGCCAGTCTCTGCATGGGGTACTTCAAGAGGAAACAAACCATAGAGATAGAACTTAGAACTACTTCATTTGGTCAAGTGTCAAGGAGCTAGCACAAACCGTGTTTGATTTAGAGTTTCAAACACATCTATCTATATAGCAGAAAACAGAGTGAAACCTAAAAATTCAAAGTGTTAGTGGAAACGAACGCTTGAACCTAGAAGAGTGAAAATTTGGCAGCGAAGTGGGCTTAGTGAACTGATCATTACCACAAAGTATCATCAAGATTTGGTGAAAAAATATTTGCTGAGATTTCAGCAAACTAGTAATTTTTTGGAAGCTTGGCAACCCCTTTCAAAGGAAAGAGTTTTTCGCCAGTCTCTGCATGGGGTACTTCAAGAGGAAACAAACCATAGAGAGAGAACTTAGAACTACTTCATTTGGTCAAGTTTCATGGAGCTAGCACTAACCGTGTTTGATTTAGAATTCCAAACACAGTTATCTATGTAGGAGAAAACGGAGTGAAACCTAAAAATTCAAACTGTTACTGGAAACGAATGCTTCAAAATAAAAGAATAAAAATTGGGCAGCCAAGTGGGCTTAGTGAACTGATCATTACCACCAAGTATCATCAAGCTTTGGTCAAAAAATGTTTGCTGAGATTTCAGAAAACTTGAAGTTTTTTGAAGCTTGGCAACCCCTTTCAAATGAAAGTGCTTTTCGCCAGTCTCTGCATGGGGTACTTCAAGAGGAAAAAAACCATAGAGATAGAACTTAGAACTACTTCATTTGGTCAAGTTTCAAGGAGCTAGCACAAACCGTGTTTGATTTAGAGTTTCAAACATATCTATCTATATAGCAGAAAAAAAAGCGAAACCTAAAAATTCAAAGTGTTACTGGAAACGAACGCTTGAACCTAGAAGAGCAAAAATTGGGCAGACAAGTGAGATTAGTGAACTGATCATTACCACCAAGTATCATCAAGATTTGATGAAAAAATGTTTGCTGAGATTTCAGCAAACTAGTAGTTTTTTGGAAGCTTGGCAACCCCTTTCAAACGAAAGTGTTTTTCGCCAGTCTCTGCATGGGGTACTCAAGAGGAAACAAACCATAGAGATAGAACTTAGAACTACTTCATTTGGCCAAGTTTCAAGGAGCTAGCACAAACCGTGTTTGATTTAGAATTCCAAACACAGCTATCCATGTAGGAGAAAACAGAGTGAAAAATAAAAATTCAAACTGTTACTGGAAACGAATGCTTCAAACTAGAAGAATAAAAATTGGGCAGCCAAGTGGGATTAGTGAACTGATCATTACCACCAAGTATCATCAAATTTGGTGAAAAAATGTGTGCTGAGATTTCAGCAAACTAGTAGGTTTTTGGAAGCTGGGCAACCCCTTTCAAATGAAAGTGTTTTTTGCCAGTCTCTGCATGGGTACTTCAAGAGGAAACAAACCATAGAGATAGAACTTGGAACTACTTCATTTGGTCAAGTTTCAAGGAGCTAGCACAAACCATGTTTGATTTAGAATTCCAAACACAGCTATCTATGTAGGAGAAAACAGAGTGAAACCTAAAAATTCAAAGTGTTACTGGAACCGAATCCTTTAACCTAGACGAATAAAAATTGGGCAGCAGTGGGATTAGTGAACTGATCATTACCACCAAGTATCATCAAGATTTGGTGAAAAAATGTTTGCTGAGATTTAAGCAAACTAGTAGTTTTTTGGAAGCTTGGCAACCCCTTTCAAACGAAAGTGTTTTTCGCCAGTCTCTGCATGGGGTACTTCAAGAGGAAACAAACCATAGAGATAGAACTTAGAACTACTTCATTTGGTCAAGTTTCAAGGAGCTAGCACAAACCGTGTTTGATTTAGAGTTTCAAACACATCTATCTATATAGCAGAAAACAGAGTGAAACCTAAAAATTCAAAGTGTTAGTGGAAACGAACCCTTGAACCTAGAAGAGTGAAAATTTGGCAGCCAAGTGGGCTTAGTGAACTGATCATTACCACCAAGTATCATCAAGTTTTGGTGAAAAAATG